>NC_056747.1:901406543-901536543 GCF_019279795.1 Protopterus annectens | reverse complement strand
CAGCCATGTTAATACTCTAACTAAAAGGTCAATGGCTACTCACAAATGCTCATTAAGTCCTGGTGGGAATAACCCACCCAATTTGATGATCCATTTATTTTCCTTAGTATTCAATATAGTGTCCCATCCGGCTTTTTTTCATCCTGTTGCCCATAATTTTATCAATCACAATGAATCTAACAGAAGCATTCTTATGCATCAAAGTATGTTTGTAGAGAGCATTGCTGGTCTTTTTGGTTCTTATATCACGAAGATGTTCTGATATATGTTTGGCCTACGTAAAAAGCAGAAGTAGTACATGTTGCGAGGTAGATGACCCAGTCTGTGTCACAATTTGCAAAGAACCCAATATGTACATTCCCAGTATTGTTACTGGTGAATTCTTTGGATTTGGTCACACTCTTGCAATGGGTACAGTGGTCACAGGGATGCACCCCACAAGTAAGTCTCCAGTCAAGGTTTTCTGGGTGAACTCCAATTTGAACCTGCCACTATGTTTGTAATGACTAAGATGAGAACCTATATTCCTGCCCCTCTGAAATGAAAAGAAGCATCTATCTTGTAGAAAAGGTTGGCATCCGCAAGTAGTATATTCCATAGCCTCTGTACACTATTCAATAAAAGATCAGTATTTCTCCCATAGGTGGTTACTAATCTGATCAATGATTGATTATCTGGTTTCCTCTGTTTGTACTGCAAGAGGTCCCTCCTGTTGAGTGTAGATACCCAGTTACTAGCACTGAGGATATTACCCATTTTGTAACCCCTAACCCTGAATCTAGTGGTTAAATCATCCTTAAAGTGTTCACAGGTTTCTGGATGTAAACATACACATTTCATCCTTAGGAATTGGGATTTTGGAATATTCCTGCAGATACGTGGTGGGTGAAAGCTGGAGGCAAGGAGGAGAGAGTTGTATTGTGGGTATTTTCGACAAACCTCCATTTCTAAAGTATGGTCAGCATTCCTGGTGATCAAGACATCTAAATTCACTGTAAATTGGATGCCCCATTTGTTGTCATTAAGGTATCCCACAAACTCCATTAGATATTCCTCATCAGATCTCCATACCATCCAGCAATCAAGGAACCTTCTGGAAATGTCCACCTCATTTAGATAAATGTCATGTGTATTGTCATATATCAACTCCTCCATATATGCCATAAATAGGTCAGCATAAATGGGGGCAAAAGATGCCCCCATTGCTGGGCCCTGGACTTGCCAATAACATTTGTCCTGATAGAAAAAAGCGTGCTTGGTCAGCACATGTTCCGCAAGGGAAATTAGCAAAGTGTTAAGACCTGGAGGATAGAGTTCTGATTTATAGAGCCAGTATTCTAGTGCCTCTAATCCCGCCCTGTGTGGAATATTAGTATACAGTGCAGAGACATCCAGACTGCAAAGTAGCCATTCCGGTTCTAGTTGCTTATCTGAAACAATTTGGAGAAATTCTGTGGTGTCCTGAATTTTGAATGTACCCATCTAAGTAAGGGTTGTAGGTACTGCATGAGGAATTGTGAAAGAGGTTCTGTAATTGAGCTCCTGCCTGAAACAATGGGCCTGCCAGACGGATTATTCAGATCCTTATGTATTTTTGGAAGGAAGTAAAAGTATTGACTCATGGGATCTCCACCTTCCAGCCCAGAGTTCCAGGGACTTTGGTGTTAAAAAGTGGAAGCGGTCTGTTCAGTGGGGAGGCAAACAGATCTACTTCAGGAGTACCCCACTGGTGGACAATGTCGAGAAACACATCCCTGTGAAGCAGCCACTTGTGAGATTGTGTTGTGGACCTGCTCAGAGAATCTGCCACTATGTCCTGATCCAAGGGAATCTAAACTGCCTGAAAGGTCACCTGATACTGGATAGCTAGATCCCAAACTTGAAGGGCCAATCTGCATAGGAGATTAAGACCTTGTCCCCCCCTTGCTTGTTGATATACCACATCACTATGGTATTTGTCTGAGAATCTTCAGGGGCCCTGGAAAGAACAGAGGCTGCAAAGCCTGAAGAGCTAGAAGAACCCTCATCTCTTTGACACTGGTGTGGTCTTCCTTTCATCAAAGAGACCAAAAGTCCAGCACTTTCAGAAGACGAAAGGAGGCTCCCCCAGCCAATGTCCGAGGCACCTGTGAAGAGTTTATGAGAGGAATTAGGAGGTTATAACGGAAGCCCTGGGTTGACAGACAACTGACAAAACCACCAATGAAGTTCTGGCTTGAAGCATGGAAGAAGAGGGGCTAGGAAATCTAAAGGATGGGAATGCTGAAGCCAGACTGACTTTAGAAACCACTGGAGCTTTCTCATGTGGAACTTGGCCAGAGGAAGCATAGGAATGGTGAAAGGCATGTAACCAAGAGCCCTTAGAAACTCTCCGGCTATAATGGAAGTCAGAGGAAAAATGGACTGAAAGAAAGCAATCAAAGTTAAAGCCTTGGGAGGAGGCAGGGATGCCAGCGTTGGAAAAGTCTAGAGCCTGTACCCCAGAAAAACATTACACTAGGAGGAGTCAGGAATGATTTTTGGAAATTTACAGTAAACCTTAGGTTTGGCAGGAGAAAATAGTAAAGTGAAGATGCTGCAGTAATCTCTGGAGAGGAGGCCTGAATAAGAAGGTCATCCAGGTAAGGAAAGACCTGTATTCCTCTCAACCTGCAGAAAGCAATCACAGTAGCAAGGCATTTGGTGAAGACCCTTGGGGCAGTAGAGAGGCCAAAGGGCACAGCACAGAACTGAAAATGCCATTAAGCAACAGAGAAACAAAAACTTCTTGAAAAGAGGATGATTATAAATGTGCAAATAAGCATCCTAGAGATCCAGGAAAACCAGAAAAGCCTGACAAAGAAGCAGAGGATACAAGGTTTGTAAAAACAGCATCCAAAAGGAAGGGACCTCTAGAACGGTGTTTAACAGAGAGATCCAGAAGGGGTCTCCAGGTGTCTCCTTGTTTAGGGACCAAGAACATTCCAGAGTAAAAACCCTTCCCCCTCTGAGGAGTTGGAACCTCTTGAATGGTTCCTTGAGTCAACAGGCCCTGAAGCACCTTTGGCAAAAATAGCAGTTGTTCCTGAGGAGGCTGAGGAATGATCCCCCCCAAAAAGGGGGGAGGTCCAAACCATGTTTGGTTTGTCTTGGGTGATCTTTACCCAAATAGGAAGGGACAGGGAAAGATGCAGAAAGAATGTGACTGAGAAGAACAGGATAATCCAACACCTGGTTTGTCAGGAAAAGAGGATTCTGCAGGGAAGCTTCGGCAGCCTTAGCAAGAGGAGCCCTTCTACCACCCTTTTTACCTTTGGGAGGAGGGTGAGACTGTCTACGGACAAAGGCAGGCTTGTTAGGGTATTTCCTCTGAAACATGGGAACAGGTGAAACACAAATATTTCATTTTTTGTAAAGCCTTACCCTTTTCTGGTACGGACTTAAACAACTCTGCAGCAGCACCACATAAATGCATATTATCCAGATGAGCATCTATAAGCTTAGCCTTGATATTGTCAGGCAAAGGCTAAAGTCTGAGCTAGTAATATCTCCTTAAAACAGATCCAAAAGCAGCAGCCCTAGATGAAACATCAGCTGCATCATACCTCCACTTAATGGATTGGCAAGCAACTTGGGAGGATGTCCCTAACAAGTCAATAGAGCAGAGGTTATCCCTTCAGAATCACGAAGTTCAGAAATGGATCGAGAGGCCTGAGAAAGAACAGCCAAGACAAACCTGGTCATGTGTGTCTGATAGTTCACAGTTCTAATGGCTAGAGTAGCAGAAGTATGCACCTTCTTACCCAGCCTCTCCATACTTCTGCTGCCCTTATTACAGGGAAGCAACTTAGTCAAAGGCAGCAATTTGGAAGGCTCATCAGAAGCCACTGACACCACCGAAGGGTCAGCAGAGGGACACTTTTAAAGAAACTTGCAGTCATCAGGCACTTCATAAAACCTATCAGGTTTCTTGGGAGCAGTGGGTTTGGAGTCAAGAGTCTGAGAAGCAGTGGAAAAAGCATCCAGCAAGGCAGCAAAAACAGGGGGAACAGCAGACAGCCCAGGAGACTCAATCTGCAGATCATCACAGTACCTCTTCTGAACATCAGACACCAGAGTACAGTCGCATTTGAAAAATTCTATCATTTTGTAAAAAGTATCACCAAACAAAATCTTCTCAGAGAGTCAGGACTAATAGATGCTTCTTCTTCAAAAGCATAGTCTAATGGAGAAGGAATCTGAAAGGAATAAGTGACTCTTCATCAGATTCATCGTCAGAAGGATCCTGTTCCCTAGGCCTCTTAACAGAAGTACAAGACCAAGGAGGAGTAAGAACAGAAACTCCAGTAGAGGCTCTAAAGCCATAACAGTATTAAACAGACCCTGAGTGAAGTTTTGTCATTCACTCGGAGGATCTTTCAGAACAGGGGAAACATGTTTAGTCTTCTACTACTTTTTTAAGAGGGATGTCAGCCTTGAAAAATTTAGGAGGCTCTGATCTCTGATGACACACTATAATCGTAGTTGGCACCTCTTCCTTCACTAGTATCTCAGGACCCCCCCCCCCACAGGCCCGTCGGTAATTACCAGCCACGGTTCCCCCTGTACATGTCTGCAAGGCCTCCATGGACGTGCGTGGAGTCAGATTCATGCCAGCCTCCAAAACGGTCACAGCAGAGGAATCCAAGAAGGAAACCAGACAATCCTCCAGGCTTTAACCAGCCTCAACAGAGATGTCTGGTGGAGGCGGTACAGCCAAAGAATCCAAACAAGCTTTCTTAGCTTTATTCACAGACTGACCCTTGGGGCGGAAAGATGGTGTCCTTAGTCAACAGTTTAAGTCCTTGGATCTCCAAGCAGATCTCAAGGGAAGAAAGCTGATTATGCAACGTCTTAGAACAAAAGCTTGACCAATCTCAGGACGTATGGTTGAGGGAAGCACCTAAAAAATACACTGTTTGCAATGATCTTTATGGGAATCTGTTTTGTTCACTGGTAATGCTCCTTTCTGAATGACAAGAAACCCAACAACCAGAAACAAGGCAAAACAAAGCTAAGACATCAACAACCCCAATGGGACACTTATTTGAAAGTGGTTGAAAACCAGAAGACGAACAAGCTTTCAGTCCAACTATCGAAGATGGCATTCGGATTGGCAGCAAAGAAGTTCTCAGGATGGTATGTCCAGACATCACCTTTATACCCTACGCCATGCACAGGGAGCATACATGTGACATACGGTGTACCCTTTACATGTGACATACGGTGTACCCTTTACAACCAAAAGGCTTTGGTATAGTGGATGGACGTTGGGCTGCCCTTGGCAGGGGATCACTATTGTAATGAGTACTGCAACAGTGATATGGAAGGACATCTTATGTTTCTGTTGGCATGTGTACTCCCATTCAAGCAGCTAACCATCAGCTCATACTAATATTATAAGCAATCATGGTTTCACATAAAGCATACATAATAATAAATCTCTACTATTTGCTGCCTAACTGGTTCCATCACTGCCTATTGGTTATAGAGGTAATTTGCATACTCAACAGTGGCAGCTTCCAGCCTTTTTATGTAAACATCAAACGTACAGTTCAAATTTCATAGTTCAATTTGCATTGCTTCTGGGCTACTTATATTGTTAAATGGTTTCATACTCTGTATGAAATGGAGCATCCTGTGAAACCATCAAACATCAAGCAGCATGGTGTGTGCGTAACCTACTTATTATTTCTAGCAAAGTAGTGTCTTAGTTGTTTATGTTCATTTGGTGAATACAACAGTGTTAATATTCATATTGCCAAACTGGATAGCCTGATTCAAGGGAAACAAATTTTAAGCCAACTTTGAAAGGTGGTAGTTGAAATGTGAGTGAACCAGAGAATAATTATGTAATATTAAGAACATTTTAGTAGAGCTATATGTTTTTATCTTTTTGCTCTAACAGTGGTAAGATTAAGGAAATTATGACTAAAAACTGGGGTTTAACTATTAATTTCAATAGCATTTTACAAAATAAAGTAGATAAAGAAACCAATTTTGTTTTAAAGAGGAAGAAATCTTAAGAATTCATTTCAAAGTGAAGATTAGTTTGAAAATGAAAATTTTAAGATAGGTAGATGTGGAGATTACACTTACTGCTCTTAAATTAACGTACCAGATATAGTAAGGGTAATTAATTATGCGATGGAGCTCTACTGTAAAGGTAGATATCATAAGTGTGGTTTACTTGGCTACTTGTCAGTCTTGTCAAGCATTTTACGTTGGCAAGACTGAGATGTCGTCATAGGTTCATAGGTGTTTACTAGGCTAATGACCACAAGGGCCTTTTTAAGCCTAGCCATGCATCCCAAATCTCTGACAAGTTACGACACCCTTGATAAGTTTAAGTATGGGCCTGGGAGATGAACCATTTACAGGTTACCTGCTTGCATTAGAGAGACAGGTACATAGGTGTGTACTAGATTAGTGGCCCCTGGAGCCTTTACAAGCCTAGCCCATAGGATTACCCTAGCATCGTGCCACACAACCTTAGTTCCCAGTGCCTCTGTCAAGTACAGCCACTAGAGTGATCCCCATGGTGAATTTTCTATTTCCCATCCACTCATCAAGATTTCTCTTGAAGAGGACCAGTGAGGTGCTCTGCTTGACATGTATGGGAAGTCTATTCCATAGCATGGGCAGTCTCTGGGGTATGAACCTCTCCCTCCAGCACGTTCTGTTGATTGTGGTAATAAGGTTGAGGTCTCTGGAACGTGTGGTGTGGAGGGATAGGGATTTCTTTAGATGTAGCATTTCTAACAGAGCTGGGTCAGACATGGCTTTGTAAGTCAAGCAGAGATCGCCTCTAAGTAGGCGATATGAGACAGAGAATAGTTGGAGTTTTTTGAGTCTGTCCATATAGGACAAATGTTTAAGGCCCAGGATCCTCTTTGTGAGGTACTTTTGTGGCCTGTCCAGTTATTGCAGGTGTTTAGTGAGGTACATGCCAAATGGAGCACTGTACTCAATGACTGGCCTAATGAGGGAAGAGACGAGGGAGACAATGACCTCTTTCTTCCTGGATGCAAAACCCTTAGTAATGAGATGTGCTGCATAGGTGCTAAACCAGGAACGTACGTACGTAAACGTAAAATTTAAGAACATCTATACTGCATACATAAAAACTGGAATAATGTGTTATAGAAACACTCTTTGGTTTGCAACAACTTTCAGAAGTTTTTATTTACTGTTTTAGAAAGAATCCCTCCCTTGACAAGAGGAGAGTGCTGGCAGAGTGCAAAGGAATCTAAGGACTTGCACTGGCAACTATCAGAAGCAACTATTTCCAGGTCACAATGACTCACCCTCTATCAACAGGATTTTAAAACTTAGAACGTCTAAGTTATGAATTTACAAAATACGACTTTTCATGTGATTGGCTTTTGATAGGATTGTATTTTATAATATTTAAAAAAGAGTCTCTGAACAGTGCCATTTTACAATTAGAATTTTAGGGATTATCAGGTGATCAGTGATGACAAATGATCATGTTATGAGTAATGTATTTAAGCACTGGATAATTTTTTTCCTATTTATTCTGATGAAGTCTTCTGCCCGATAAAGGAGGAAAGTGCTTATTAACAAAATTCTTTGACTCACTCACTGGTTGCTTTACTGGTGTTTGAATTTAACTTTCTACATTTCACCAGCTTGTGGTTACCATTCAGTTTTATTTGCAACAGGTATGTGAGGACATGGTTAATAGATGCTTTCTAAAGTAAGATGCCGCAAAATGTACACATCAAACATATTTTTACCATTTGCCCAAGTACGATATTTTGGTAGTACATTTTGATGCCTCGTTCAGAACAGAAAGTACTTCTGGGGCATAGGTTTCCAAATGTGGGATTATTCTTTATGTTGTCCACCTCAGACTTGCAAGATGGGAATGCATGAGGGTGTTGATGAACCAACTCGGCAGGGTGCAATAAGTGGGAAAACTGTCAAGCCCCTTCTTTTTCAGAAGCTGAAGTGAAAACCATGGTTGTCTCTGTTAGATTATCCTAGTCACTTCGGGCTTTCATCTGGAGGTCTGGGAGGAAAAGCATAGATTAGAGCCTTTCTCCATTGAAAATGGAAGGCATTGGTCAAAAAAGATCCTTCTGATGTGGCAATTCTTTGGGGTTGTAAAGAAGTTTAAGTGTGCAAGGGACATGAATGTCCTTGAATCTAGCACCCATTTCTTGGGAAGTGCAGAATATCTGTTCAACTACTCCATTAAATCACTCCGATTTAAGAGGAATGTAAACTGGTCACACATGGAGGCTCTGTTTCAGAGCTGTTTCCCATGCTAGCGCTGCCACAATATGCAAAACTGATAAAACTGCATGCTTTCATGCTCAAGTACCATACAATGGGAGTATTGTCCGTCACTACCACAACAGTGCCTGGCATCAAAATATCCCTGAAGATGTGAATGGCACAGACTAGTGAAAACATCTCTGATGTTGATGTGTGGATTTTTGAATGATCCCATTTCTCCTGAATCCTGAAATGACCAATTTATGCTCCCCAAGCCAGGTGTGATGCATCTTTGATTAGGGTTTGATAGGAGAAAAAGGGTATCTTCAGGTTTCGGCTCACTTGCTGGGTCCGCCAGAGAAACTCCTTGTAAATAGAGGGAATCATAGGTAGTATTCTGTCCAGCAAGTTCAGGTGCTGGTGCCATAAACTTCTCGAGCACTGATCTTTATCATGTAAAGCTAAACTAAGGGAACCATCACAGCACATGCAGACATTCACTCAGGGGTTCTGACAACTTACTTACCAGTTAAGTTGCAAATTTTGGCAAAAGTTAGGAAAAAGCATAAAAATAAAAACTCTTGCACTGATGGAGAAGTACCATTCTTTTTCAGATGTCCAAGGCTGCTTTTCGAAATGGTCCTGACCCTGGAAGGGGTGCAGACTGGACTTCTGCATACCAGCTGATATCCATTGGCTATGCAGGAGATGGTCAGGTCAAGGTGCTAAGAGTTCTTCTGAGAAGGCTTAATTCAAGTAGTTATCCACGTAATAAATAAATGTTAACACTCTGTGGTTTGAGGTGGACAAGAAAAGCAGCTAAACATTTTGTTACGTACCACCAGGGAAGTGGAGAGCCTAAAAAGGCAAGGAAGTGGACTGGAAGTGGTACTGCCCTGCTATGAACCTGAGGAAATTCCTGTGGTACTAAAAAAACAAGAGAGGCAGGTGTCCTTCACATCCATGGTTATTCATTAATGCATTACAAATAGAAAGGGAAACGCAGCATGAGGTACCAATGTTTTGAGCTTTTTCACCTTCTGAAATTTGTGCAGGGTCAAGAGGTCCAAGACTGGCCTACAGGGGCCATTCTTGGCATTCGAAAAACTAAAGAACAGATGCCTGTTCTTTCTCTTGCTACTGAATCACTTCTATGGCTGTGCAATCTACTCCTGAACAAGCCAATGCCACCTGATCTGAGGGCAGTGGACATAGGCCCAAGAAAGGTAAAAAGTTTCAAACACCATTTTGTACCCCACAGCTGCAGACTCCTTTACCTATGCACGAGAGATCAGGGTAAGCCACTTGCATATGAAAAATCTCAAAAAGGTCTACTGTCCTTCTCACTATCCTGTTATATATGCCAGCCATTTTGTCCTCTCCAAGTCTCCTCTTCAAAAGACATTTGCTGCACAAACTGTTTTACTTTTATCAGCTTTCAACATAAGGACACTGTTTGGCAGGGAGTTCCTATTTCATTTGGGGAATGGTGGCAGTAATGACTAAACTGTCTAACTAGATTTACTCTTTTCAAACTCTTGAGACACTTCTTCAGAGGAAGAACTGAATATCCGATATTTGTACAGAACAGCATGTAGAATCTACTCCATTACATCCTTATGTAGGGGGTGCATTCTCAGCTATGCATGCCTTCTTAGTACAGTTCCTAAAGCTGCAGCCCTGTCAGATGCATAAACTACAACATATCCATATTCAGTGGCGTCCTACCTCACGTTTGTGAGGACTAGATGATCTCAGTAACCCTTATCCTCAGATGAGTGCCCTGTATGGATTCAGCAATTTGCTTCAAGGTTTCTGTGATACCAGCCCAAATACACGTCATGAAATTACAGATCTTGCTTCACATCAGACTTTCCTTGTTATTAGCTAATGTAATGTTATAGCAGACCCCAGGACATAAAGCCTTACTATATCAAGAGGCATGGTTTAAAGTCATGACCCCAGCAGTGCAAGGTTACAATGCCTTCCACACATTTAGACCAGATACTCCACAGGGAAGGAATGAAGGTGAGATACATAAAAAAATACACATCAAGACTGGTCAAACAGGACGATGCACTTCAGCTTCTCTATCTTCATATCACTATAAGCAAAATCCCATATCACTTCCTTGCAAGCTACAAGTCCCCTTCTATGACCTTGGAAGTCCACAGCATGTATTTAAACTTATTGAAAACACTCACCATCCAACACAACAACATTCATGGGCAACTTTAATTACGGCACTATTAACTGGGACTCACATACGACATCTAACAAGCAGGCACAGAGATTCCTGGATTTTGTACACACAAACTCACTGGACCAGCTAGAAAATGCACAAGTGGTGCAAACGTTCTGGATCTGATCCTCGCTAATATGAGAGTGTGCTGCACATCCATGGTGTAATGTCCTCTCTGGTAAGGTCAGACCACAAAATGATCTCCTTTGAAGTAAAAATAAAACCCAGAACTCCAGCTAACCCTGGAATGTTCATGAACTACCCTAAGGCTAACTTCCTTCTATTAGGTGATAATCTGGCAAAATGTCAAGCCCCCTCCCCCAACCCTGAGAACACCAATGCCTATGTGGAACTATTCACAGAAACCCAAAACAAACATGTTAGTAGCTGCATAGAGACAGCTGTACACAACAGGAATAAGTACAGAATTAGCTCAAAAAAAGCCACCCTGGTGGAATCCCAACATAAATGGGCCTTATAATAGAAGGAAGAAAATCAT
Source organism: Protopterus annectens (assembly GCF_019279795.1). Taxonomy (NCBI): domain Eukaryota; kingdom Metazoa; phylum Chordata; order Ceratodontiformes; family Protopteridae; genus Protopterus; species Protopterus annectens. The sequence goes on along the minus strand of NC_056747.1, from coordinate 901,525,540 downwards.
AGCAGAAATTAGAAAGTAAAGCATCCTGCAGGAAAAAAAGCACTCTCACCAAACTAAATAAACAACTCACCAAACTAAATAAACAACTCATAGGAAAAATGAAGTCAACCAAATCCAAATTTGAGGTAAATTTGGCTTCCTAGCCAATGATAACCACAAGGCATTCTTTAGATACGTCTGCAACCTCACAGGCAATACAAAATGTAGTGCAGAGCTCGGTGTTAATGGAGCCATCTATACTGAGCCAGAAGATATTACAAACTTACTAGCAGAAACCTCAGCTCTAACTTTATCCCCCTCCCCTTCTGTCAGGAAAAAATATCAAATATAACTCTCTCTACTATCAGTAGGGAAAGACATCAATTAATTGGCCTAGACAATACCCCAGGTTGCCTTCGAAATTGCATTAAACATGACATATTAAGCCCCCAGGAATCACTATTTGCAGCCTCCAAACAGGCTTCACGCCTCACAAATAGAGAACAGCACCAATCATCCCTCTGCATAAAGGCAGGCCATCCACAGACCCTGGACGCTACAGACCCGTAAGTCTCACTAGTCTCATATGCAAAGCCATGGAAATGATCAATAATGACATAGGAAACCTCCAGACACTGAATTCAACCCATTTGATTTCATCAAGTGCAGGTCATGCCTACTCACATTGGTGGATTTCTTTAAGAAAGTCACCAAAGCAATGGATAAGGGCAAAACAACTCACACTGCCTACCTTGACCTGTTCAAGGCATTTGACACAATACCCCACTTGGGCATTACTGACAACCTCAAGAGGATACATTTAAACTATTATTTCACCCGGTGGATAGTCAACTGACTCACAGACAGGAATGAGGAAGTTAGAATTGGAAAGTTCACCTCTACAAAGAAGCCAGCCTCAAGCAGAGTCCTTCAGGGATTGGTCCTGGGACCACTCATTTTTAGCATCTACTTCTCTTAAGACATTGCCAATTGTCAAGGGCCCATGGTTTAACAAATCTGCAGACGATTGTAAATTAGGAGCAGTCACAGAATTCTGGCACTAATAATTTCCAGGAAGGGATGACAAAGAGCATCACATGTCTAAGACAGTGAGAAAATCTTTCTATGTTGTGCAACTTATAAACAAAGATATGGTCTCTAGGTCCTAAGAGGGCATTGCTCCACTCTATTTGACATTCATCAGACCTATCATTGAGTACAATGCCCCCTTTGGTATGTACCTAACTAGGCATAGCCAACAATTGAAATATCTGAAGGTTTCTCGCTAAAAGAATAAAGGGCACAAGTAACATGTCCTATACAAACTGCAACAAAGGCATATACCTGTATTTGATCTCTTACAGGCTGTTGAGAGATCATCTATGCCTGGTATACAGACATTGCTGGACCTCCTGCATATTTGCAAAACAAACAGCACCAGAATTACCCATTCTAAAGACTTAAACCTTGCCTGTAATATAAACAGGTCCTGCTGGACAGACAGGTATGTATCCCAGAGACTGTCTTTTCTCTGGAACAGGCTCCCCAATTCAAGTGCAACTTGGACAACTAGATAGGGAATAGGAAATTCAACTCCAGTTTGTCACTTATGTCTCTAATGGACACAAGTAGCCTGTAAATGGCTCATCTCCCAGGCCCCTGTTTGTAAAGATTTCACCTCCCACCTATCAAAGGTACCAGAACTAGTCAGAGATTTGGGATGCATGGATAGGCTTAAAAAGGGCCCAGTGGTTATTAGCCAGATACACATATATGAACCTAAGATCACCATCAGATATAGTTTTTATAAAGACACTTGCTTCTTTCTTCTATTCTGTAGAATCAGCTAGGTGGTCTGGAAAGCAGGGGGGCTAAGAGCCTAGCCTCCAGCCACATTTTCAAAAGCATTCTCAAAAGCTTTGACAACTAAAAGAATGGCATTTGGTTTACATTAATCTATATTAATGTAATCTGTAAAGGTCTTCGGTGGGAGTCTCACACATCCCTCAAACCTCACTTGAAATGTTCCTGCATTACTTCCAACCCCCCCCCCCCCCATAGATATCTAACAGGGAACTGAGCAACAGTGGTTCTTGTCACCATTGTCACACTGTAAAGCATAGACTAGATTTCCTGGGCCTTTTTCTTGCTAATAACTGAGCCAGATGACAGTTCAGATGAGATGACTCTTTCTCTTGCTTAGAATAAAAGTACAGGGCTCAGCTTCCAGAGGTGAGACAGCAAAAGCCCTAGGCCACAAAGCAACTTGTTCTTTGGCAAGTTTCCTGTAGTTAAAACATTCTGTAGAAGCATCCAGAGGGAATAATGTCCCAAGAAATGTTGCTTAATCTAAAGACTGCAGGCACTCATTGTGTAGGGACTGATGCATATTAAAATGCCAGGCATCCGCTGGACAAATGTAGCATAAATAGCGCAAAAGCCTTTCTCATGGGCTTATGCCACATGCTAACCAACACTTTGGGCACCTGGTGCCCAAAGTCCAGCTGCAGTGCAGCACTGACTGAATGGGCCTTGTCATCAACAGAAAACACTACTTTACCATCAGTATCCAAAGGGGTAACAGGCATCTAACTAGTACCACAACAGAACCAGAGCCCTGTGGACAGTGGAGGTACAACAGGGTCTCTAACCACTCAATCACTCCATCTACTTCCCTGGTTACATTTCTTCCTGGGTTCTTCTATTTTTTTTAAAGTGTTTGTCTTTGAATTTCTTAGACCTCACTGGGGAGGAAGTTTGCGCAGGCAAATTTTGAGGGGAAGATACACACTTGACCTAGGGATAAAAGCTTGTGGTGGTCTAGGAAAACTGCAAAATATGTTTTATTCCAAGAATTGTAATTTTTAAATAAGCGCACTATTTTTAAAGTCTCTAAAGGGTGATCCTTACCTAGACAGAAATGGCTCTTAAGGTAGAAATCCTGCAGTGGAACCCGTCCTTCCATAACACTTGTAGGCAACTTTTTCCAGGTTCGTCACCAACCTCAGAAACCCAGAAGAATACATACTACAAAATTCACAAAACAAAAAGACTGGCAACAAGCACAGTATTAAAGCAGTAATAATAATGATGATGATGATCCTAATACTATAGAAACAATTCCCAAATGGGGCAGTTATTGCTCTAGAAGACATTGTGATGGAGACAGTCATCACAGACCACTGAGCATCTTGATCAAGACAAAAAGTGCAGGTGGCATAAACTGCTCTTCTGTTTTATACCTGGTGTCAGCATGACGTCTATGGCATGGGGATGAGACCAGTTTGTGTAAGGGGACTTCCAAAGCTCCAGAAGACAGGTTGGATGGCAGAAATACCTGTCTGGATCTGAACCCCAGTTCTTGATAAATATTACTGCAGTAGTGACCCATCCACCATGATCTTTATGATGAAAATCAAAGACACTTGCTCACCTTTCAAATCACTGACCCACAGCAAGAAATATCCTAAGTAGTCAGATCCTAAAGATGTGAAGGGATTTTAGCCTTGCTGTAACTTCAGAGTTAGTAAATTTATACCCTTCAAACAGACAAAAAATACTTCACAAAACACAGGAAATCTGTAAGTGGGGAAATGGATTCTGCTTTCTTTCTCAAAACGTTATTTTTCTGGAGTTAATGGAGTCTTTTATTTCTTTTTTTTTTCCCTTTTTCTCTCTTGTCTTTTCTCAAAAAGTTGGACAACTTTACCTCTGCAGAATCAAACAGCACTTGTTTTATGCTTCAGTATTTGTTGCATAAAATCTATAGACCCGACAAGTAATTGAAATTACAGGTGTGTTTACGTGTCACTCATCTGTTGCCTGTTAACATCAGAGGAGCTTAGAAAGGATTGGGAAGAGAAACTGGATAAGCAATTCACAAAGAAACAATGGGAAGATATATGCATGTCTTCCAAATATGCAACAAAATCTAGAAGATTTAGGATTTTTGCCTTGAAATGTTTGCATAGACATTTTTATACCCCAAGTAGACACCAGAGAATTTTTCCTCAGGCAGACAGCAAATGTTGAAGGTGCGACGGGGAAGAAAATGGCAACCGAGAACATATTTTCTGGGAGTGCAGTGAATTGGTGGACTTTAAGGATTCCCTGTGGGATGTACTGTCAGAGATGGTCTGAACGAGGGAGAGAGAATTTTTCTGAGCTATGATACAAAATCGGAATTGCCTAGGAAAGGAAAGGCCTTGCTGTGTCTAATAATGGTGGCTGCCAAAAAAGCAAGTACTAGAAAATGGAAATCAAAATCTAAACCAACTTTACTAGAAGAAGTGAATATAGTAACAGAGATAAAACAACTGGAATTGAGATATTTAGAAAAGGGTAGGAGCAAACTACATAGAAAAAAAAAAAGAATTGTGGGAACAATACATACAAGGGAGGAATGAGGTTTAAAAATCGGCAGGACTTGAACTATGTAATGTTTGACTGAAAAAGATTGGGTAGATTATAAGTGATGTATGTTTGCAACTGGAAGTGTGTCAGTATGATTTGTGATGCAAAATGCTTGCAACTAGGAATGTGTCGGGTGTGGTTCGTTTTCATTATATATATATATATATATATATATATATATATATATATATATATATATATATATATATATAAACTGCCTGTGTAGTAAGTGATGGCTTAATAATGATGTTTCTTGTTTAAAAAAAAAAGAAGGCAGGAATTGAATAATTTATGTAATGTTGCTTATTTTATATGATGTATAGCAATATATGTAAAGTATAATGTTTGCAGCCAATAAATCAATATTTTTGTCAAGTATTCACCAGGAAACAGGTACACAATGCTGAAGAAGCCAGGAAGGGTGGGGTGGGGAAAGAGCAGCTTTGTTGGCTCACACGCTACAGTATGGAGAGAGGCATTTCTATCCATGATAAACATACATTTCCAGTGATGGGCATGTGCCATAATCATGGTGCAGATTACTGCTACAGTTATGATATGGGTGGGGCATTATTGCTGAAGAAGTAGACGTGTGAGGTGATGTGCGTGATATCACTAACTCCATCTAGTTAGGGCATACCAAAAACCCTGCCTGGTGGGCAGGAAGAGAGTATGTGATGCTGCAGGCTGTCTTGTTACTTCTCCTGACCATCCCACCACTGGTGTGGTCCCAGCCCTGGGGGGGATAGTACTGAGGACTCATAAGGATAAATGAGGAAGCCCGGCAGTTGATGGTCAAATGAAGGTAAGCAAAGTTGGAGGAGAAGAAACAGACACTAAACATAGCATAGATATGTCAAAGACTGAAAAGGACAGTTGTCAAAAGCTCTTTTGTGAGGTTTTCATCAAAGAACAATGGCTATATATATATATATATAGATATATAGATATATAGATATATAGATATAGATAGATAGATAGATAGATAGGAGTATTGCCAGTAAGGTTGAAATGCAATTATTTCTGTTGTACCTACAGGAAATGTACAGAGATCACCTCCTCCTACATGCTAAGTCTGCAAAATTTCAAGAGTATCAGTAAGTATAAATAAAGCTTCATAACCAATGATGAGTGTCCAACTATGCTGCACCATTTAAGTGTTGAATATACAGCTGAAATCACAGTAATCCATCTTCACTGCTGTGTAAATATATACTGCGGAAAGTGACTTGGACGTTTCTATGATAGACATCCAATCAAAGAACACAATTGTTAGTTGATTGCTGTGATTAAAAAAAACAACTGTTAGTTGACTGCTGCTTACTGGCCATCACAATGTAATGAAACTCAGAGAAGCACTCTCAGCACTTGGTGCTGTGCATATCAATCACAGAGTTCCATTTCCCATATGAACGGCATCCATTCAGGTGTAAAGACGCATGGTCCCAGCCACCTCACGTTATAAGAGGAATAGTACGGCATTTTGAGAAGGGTGGACATCTTATTAACATGGCTCATAGAACTGTAGAACTTTATTCCTTATTCAGCAATAGTGGAAAAGGCATTAAAGAGATTATATAAACAATTATTAAGGTGAAGACTAATATAATATTGAGTACTCCACTTCTAAACTATACACAAGGCTTTCCTAGGGGGTGTAGGAATACACTGAATTTGCAGTACAGAGCTGCACGCCCTACAGTTAGTAGGTATTTGAGAAACAGGAAGACAATATTTTAAGGGTACACAGCACAATGGTACTGTGCTCCCTGCTGCACAATAAGCATGCAACATACTATGTGGTTTACAAATACTACACACAGCTGCACTGTGCAGAATATCAGAATACATTAGTTCACCGTTTGGCCACTTTGGTCAAGCCATATACAAGGCAGTGAGTAGTACAATTCAGGTTTCAGAACTGCACTGTGCTCATTACTCATAATTCTGCATTACAGGTAATCTGCATATAATTTACATTTTGTATACTGTGCAGCAAAATTTACATAGGCCTGTCACATTATGGGATCCTACTGTTCTCCACTGAAAGAATGTCAGCAGCACTTCAAAGAATACGTGTGTGTGCATGTTTAATGTCTTATAAATAAAATGCATGTGTAAAACATACCAGTGTAACAAGCCTGCGATCACTAGATGCATTTCCAAGACAGCACACTACCACAGTTCACAGAAAGCTGCTCTACAGAATAGCTGTCTGCTTAAACTGCACTACATCATAGCTACACATGTATACTAGATGACAGTGGCCCCCATAACACGATAACCACAGTGTAATGCAATTTCAGTAGATAGCTATACTATACAGCATATATGTCTCTGAATTATGATAATGTTGCTATTCATACTGTAGCTCATCTGCAAATGTAGTAAGCACAAGGTGTCTTCTTGGTTCACAGCATCATAATGCTTCTACAGTAGTATTGCAATGTTCCCTCTAAACTGGGAGCTAGCCATTTCACTGGCCTTAGGCATTGTGCACTATAACTCTAAATCCTACCCTAACATGTATTATGAGGATATCTGCCATATTATGTCTACTGTAACTTTAGCAGGATGTACTTTCACAAAGAACTTAAATCATTTTGAAATGTTTTCATAATCAAAGATGACGTAAAACACAAGTTAAATGGGATCACTACTACAGTTTTTAACCTAGTCTTCTTCTGAAAGTCATGCCCCAATACATAAAAAATAACAGTTAAGACAATAGTAAATGTACCTGTTTTCATAATGACATGAGTTGTTTCATTTGTGATCTGACTGGAAAAGGAGCACTGCAGTTTTCTTGAAAACTTCTGCACAAGCAACTGAAAATAAAGAAGTTTTGAAAAAGAAACATTACAATTTTGTTCCCTTTATATCCTTTGCTCCTTACTTAAAGTGAGCACTTAACAGCAATTGTCTTGAAATGCCAATTCACTAACAGCACAGTTAAAGATAACATGGTGGCTAGACAATTCTGCAATGTCCGTGTATCAAACACAGCACAACTACACTTTACTGAATCACACCTGTGTTGAATGGGTCACTAATGTTGAGACAATGCCCCTGCACTGAACTGCAATGATCTTGGAGCTGATGACTATTATTCTTGGGGTTTAAGAGATGAAGCTTTTGCAAAAACAGTTATTTGTGACTTAGTAAAAAGATGCGTTACACATTTTGTTTCACTAAGCACAACTTCTGATTGGACAGCATTTTGCAAAACCGTCCAGGAACTAGTTAACTGAAACATTCATGGACATAACATGCTGTATAAAAAAGACAAGGACCTTGCATTTTTTTTGTTGTTACACAAATGAGCTGAAGGTCTGTTCTGCTATTATCAAACACACTGACTGCAGTTACATCAGTACTCTTATGACAGTATGCAAACAAATACTTGATACAAAGCAAATACAAGATCACTTACACAATGTTTTTTTTAATTCGGGAAGCACAACTACTTTGATACTGTGAAAGAAAACACTGACTTCTTGAATTGAAGTTGAACCCAGGACTACCCAAATTAGATGCAGTTGGCACTGCCACTGGTTCAACAAGGGGTCCTTGGACAGACAGATACCTGGTTTCCCCTCAAGAGCAGTTCTCCTTTCAACTAGGAAACAGCCATGATGATGATTTTTAACACGCAAGTACCCACATGCAATACAAACCATTAACTTAGTACTGTATTAACCACAGCACAGGAAAGTAAAAGCACTGACTATTTTTTGGGATTAATCCCAGGACTTTCTGTACTCCAAGAGATTGTCATTGCTACAGAACTAACAAGAGGCACCCTTGAGATCTGTGAGAATAGAAATAAACGATGCATTATTGTCTGATTGAGAAAATTTTAGGGTGTTAAAAGCGTGGCATACTTCACATGCCATGAGGCTATACAAGTAAAAATTGGAGGTCGTGAAGAAATAATTACAGAAGGGGAAAGGATTAAAAATGTTAACAGGTGATAAAATAAAGACAGAACAAAGAATATTGTTTTCTAATACCCGTTAGAATTTTGGACTATGCCCAAGGAAAAATACAAAAAAAGCATACTTAATGATGGAAGAAGAGATTAGATGTCAGCAAAAACAGGAATATAACACTGCATTTAGGAGTATTAACAGGTATTAGGAATGGAGAAACTAGATATTGCAGAAAAGGGAAGTGAATTTTATGAGAAAATGGATAAAAATAAAATACATCATATAAAGATTTTTTTTTTTGCAAAGGAATCAAGAAGTTAAAACACAATAAAGGACAAATGTCATGTATAACAAGCTAAGAGTGGTAAAAGATGTTATGGGTAAGAAAACATTTTAGGGCAGTAGAGCATTTGCAGGTCATGAACATAAAATGAAAAAGTAATGAATGCAACTATTAGGAATTATCAAAAATGGGTGAGAATGCTGTGTGGAAAATAAGAGAGAGTGAAAACCCTTGTGTTTGGGGGTTATGCAGACTATTTAGCTCTGAAAACAGAGGTAATCTGGAGGACATGTGTGAAGTCTGGTATCCCACCTATGACCCAGAAGGTCACAGGACTAGCAAGAAACAGAGTGCAAAGGGATTAGTCCAAATAAAATGACTTCAGCTAGCAGATCTAGGAGACTGACTCTCTGTGATACTCACCCTGTGGGAGGAATAAAGACACCTTGTTGAATTTACAATAGTTTATTCAGTTAAGTTGGTATATATACAAGTGTTCTTGTTCCAATACATTACATTCAACAGGTCAGTTATTTAAAGTCAGTTACAGACAATGGTGGGAGGGTCCATGGGAGATGACCGGAGGAAAATCTGGGACATGGAAAACCAAGGAGTCACTCCCAAAGCTTGGAGGTTAGTCCCTTATCTGAGTATCCCGGAAAAACCCATGAGGGTTTACCAGTTCAGCAGCCTGTGGAACCTCATTCTTAGTTAAAAGATTTTACTTTTATTTTTAACTTCTAACAAACAAAACATGACACCACACTATGAGCACCAACTACAGAACTATATTTAAGAAAACACTTTCGCCTGACCTTCATCAGGCCATCTAATAGAGTGGCGTACACTTTGGACATTAAAAATGCCTGCTTTTACAAGGCTATCACCAATACCTTATTAGTGTGTTTTGTAACGCATGTAAAATGAGAGGCTGCCTCTGCATCAGTGAGCATATAGGTTCAGTGCTAACTTTACCCCCCCCCTCTCACCCCTAAAGAGCCCATCTCTATACCGGAAGAATGCAAAGTTCCTGTCATTATGGCTGCACAGGTAAAAAACACTCTCCAAAGCCAAGAACACAGCATCCATGTGACCAGACAACATCCCAGGCTGCGTTCTACACAAACTGGCACCCCACCTACGTACCATGTTCAATAATAGCCTCACCTCAGGCTTTGTGCCTGCTGAATGGAGCACAGCGACGGTTATCCCACTTCACAAGGGGGGAGTCACCACGGACCCCGGGAACTACCGCCCCATTAGCCTGACGAGCCTGGTCTGCAAGGACATGGAACGTATCATTATGGAACTTATAAACAAAGACATTGGTAATTTCCAAACTCTGGACCCCACCCAGTTCGGGTTTGTAAAAGACAGATCATGTCTCCTAAACCTGATAGACTTCTTTGAAGCAGTCACCAAAGCCGTAGACGGGGGTAAGGCGGTTCACACAGCCTATCTAGATCTTGCTAAGGCTTTCAACACCATCCCCCACTCTGGAATTATAGATAAACTTGGTATAAATCCCTGTGTCACAAGATGGGTTGCCAACTGGCTCACTAACAGAACCCACACTGTGAAAGTAGCAGACTCCAAATCCGACTTCAGACCAGTGACAAGTGGAGCACCACAGGGTTCAGTCCTGGGTCCTCTCCTGTTTGGTATCTACTTCTCTGAAGTACAGGCTAACACAGAAGGTCTTTTGCTAATGAAGTTCGCAGATCAATGCAAACTAGGAGCCATAATCGAAACTCCTAACGATGTGGACATCCTACAAAAGGGCCTCACTGAGACAGATGCCTGGTGTCAAAGCCATAGCCTCAAGCTCAATGCCAAAAAGTGCATTGTCATCCCCTTTGGTAAAAACTCTGTACCCATGAACTACAACATAGGTGGTAGTATACTTAACACCAAAAGTGTGATAAGAGACCTTGGGACACAGGTGGACAGTAGTCGCTCCTTTAATAATCACATCCCCACAATAGTCAGGAAATCCTTCTGTGGCACACCTCATCACAAAAGGTTTCTCACCCAGAAAAAGAGGTCATTGTTCCCTTTTACTCCTCATTCATTAGACCCATTATAGAGTACAACGCCCCTTTTGGTATGTACCTCACAAGACATCTACAACAACTGGAAAGGCCGCAGAAATACCTCACAAAGAGGATTAATGGCCTCAAACAGATGCCCTACGCAGACAGTCTCAAAAAACTCCAGCTTTACTCCGTTGCATAGCATCTACTCAGAGGTGATCTCTGCCTAACATATAAAGCTATGTCAAACCCAGAGCTGTTGGACATGCTCCACTTAAAGAAATCCCAATCCCTCCGAGCTACACACTCTAGGGACCTAAACCTTGCCACCACAATAAACAGAACATGCCGGAGGGATAGATTCCTGTCCCAGAGACTTCCCATACTCTGGAATAAACTACCTATCTATATCAAACAAAGATCCTCATTAGCACTCTTCAAAAAAAATCTTGATGATTGGATGGGGAATAGGAAATTCACCCCGGGGATCACTTCTGTGGCTTTGCTCGACAGTGGCACAGGAAAATCATTTTCTTGGGCGGCAAAAGCCAGGGTGCCTTTTTGGCTGGGCTTGTATAGTCCCCAGGGCCGATAGCCTAGTACCTACCTATGAACCTATGAGACTCATATTCCTTGCAGCCAAGTATGAAAGCTTTATTACAAAACTTTTTCCAGTCTATCACATGTAATAGTAGAGGCTGTGCCCTTTTTACAGGGCTCATTATCTCCTGACATACAATATGAAAGGCTCATATTCTCTTGTACAGCAAACAAGGTTTACAGTGCCTGCTTATAAGTGGCTCATACACATGATTATTGTGAACAGTCCCCATTCTTCTTCCTTTTGATGAAGACAGACCGTTTTATATGCAAGGGAGGTAGTCACTTATATTTACACTAGGTGATTCCAATTTTTGAACAATACATGCATCCAGAGAAATAGCATGCAGTGGAAAACAAGTCACAGCGCTCATTTTTACAGAGCCTCTGGATGTGTACAGGTAGGAGGAAAAAGTAAGCAAAGTTTGAGACCTCAGAACCTTTTGTGTAGGCTTTCTGTGCCCATGGAATAAATATCCCACAAAGTAGAGAACTGCAGAGTTTACAAAAACTTTTAACAAACAAAAGAATCTCAGATGATCTTTGAGCATAAGCAAATTGTGCCTAAGGTGCAAAGAATATAGCAGTGTGGAGTGGTGTCCTGGAACAACAATTACACTTCAGATTACAGAAATTTTGTTAAATGCAGGCCCAGTGGCTACAGTATCTATACCTGGTTACTGTGGGATAGCTGTAGTGACAGGTGGAATGCTCTTGGTCTCAGGAGCATGGTTTTATGGTACTCCAGTTTGGGGTCTTCACTGTCGAGCTTCGGCCTGAGTCTAGGAGTTAATGAGGGCTCTTCTGTTCAGATTTTTCCTCTCTCCAGGTTCCATCTGTAGAAGAGGCCCATTGGATATATGCAAATTACCTGTTAAGGGCATACCAGTGTTTCACTTACATGGTTGTGAGTGCCTGTCACCAAGTCTTCATTGGTACATTTATCAATAAATGAAAAATAAACCACCAAGATGGCAAAATCTCCACAGCCAAACTATTTAATACAGAGCTTGGCTGCCAAGATTTTACTACCTTGATGGTTTATTTTTCATTTCATAGGTACATTCATGCCAATTAAGCCAAACACCACTAGCTGTAGACATGCCAGCTTTCAGCTTTTTTTCTGACCTCATCAGCACATCACAAGTGGAATGCCTTACTGCAATTTAGAAAGACAAAAGAAAATATTTGTCAATGGTGACTGTCCATGGGAAAAGTGAGGAGATGACATGTTAACATGCTTGCGAGGTTCTTCACACTGATGGCAGACAGAACACTACAATACCAAACCAATTTGTACTTGCATATTCTTGTATATGATCAACCAACTTAATGGAATTTAATTTTTTTTTGGTAAACTATGAGAAAAATAAAACAGAACACCAATCTTACTAAGAAGAAAGCTGCTAAGAATATAACAGCTTGCTCCAGCCCAGATTTGGATCCTGAGAAACAGATTTCTTCATTATTTTCACAGCAGATACCTGTGGAATCAAGCTAATTAGAACCCTTCAAGACTCTTTTCTAAATGTAAAATTTTTCAGTACTGTTCTCGTAACAGATATCTTACATGGCTAACACCCAGGAAGACTCTGAACTTCCCAGAAGAGTACAGTTTATTTAGTAGCTGTATCTAAAACCTATTTGATGGAACAAAACTATAGGCAATCAAGCAACATGCTACAGTACAAAAAGATGGCCTCTGACAATGTGGCAGAAGGTATGAATTTTATTTCTTTCCAGTCAAAAGCAGATTAAAATACAACAGTGGCCCAGAATGTTATTGGAAACAAAACAAACAAAAAAACAAGAGTTGAGAGTCCTCCCTGGGCATTTTAATAAAATAGACAGTTTGACTTTAGTGGTCAATTCTGTGAAACAAATAGTGGAAGAACTGAGCAATTTACAAAATAAGATCACACAGCAAACCAATGGGCTTGATATCTGCTCAGAGAAGGTACATTTTCTCGAAAGTAAAGTGTTTGATCGCAAAAAAGAAAATTTGTTAAAAAGAAAATGCTATGTTAAAGGCTGAAATAAATTTATTATGTGAGAAAACAGTGGCCTTCGGGGCAGGCACGAGAATAATCAAGTTATGATTTGTTGGTTGCCCTGAAACTTTGGAAAATAACCAGTTTTGGCTTTAACAACAAAAATAATTGGAACTTTTAACTGAAGTCACAAAATCGTCACTGCAAGCTGTAAAGATGGAAAATGGACAAAGGCATGGCTAACATTCTGCCTTAGCAAGAGAATAAGATACATTTGACATTCACCAGAGACTTTGGACTTTAGCTGTTTAACTGGACTCTTTGTTGGGGGGGGGGGGGGCTCCAAAATAAAGTCATCAATTTGTTGTATGAAATTCTTTAGATTTATAATAAAAGATAATTGGTTAATTAAACATAAATGGATTAAACCACCATATAAAACATGTAACCTTTTACAATTTCCTTTAGAAACAAATAGATCTTACACACCTTCAAGAAATACATTTATGCTGCAATAAACATGATATTCTTAGGAACTGTACAGCCCTCTCACAAGCCTTTATAAATTTTTATGACAACAGAATAGTAGAGGTAGCAACTCTGCTTAAACATCCTGAAATCAAAGTTACTGACAGATTTCTGGGCGATAATGGAAGAATACTTTTATTAAAACTGGAATACAAAAACTACAAATGTATTTTTGTCTCCATATTTGTTCCATTTAAGAAGTACTCAGAATTTTTGCCAGATTTCAAAGGTTTAAATGTTAAATCTTAAAAAAAATATTATTCTTGTAGGTATTTTTAATGTTAATTTCAATGAAGCAAAGGTTAAATACAAAAGTAATGAAGCTAAATAGCATGATTTCCTAACTAATTTTGAGTTGAGATTTTTGGGTCTTAAGAAATCTGTCACAGTCAATATTTATTTATTTAGACATTTGTTAACAGGGAGTGTCTATCTGAGCAAAAGCCCTTTTTCAGTGGAGTCCCGGGGAAAAAGCTTTACAGTACAAGTAAGCAAGAACATTTATAAAATAGACGATAAATACAGTGAAAATTTCACAATAAAACAGTTAAGCAAATGTAGAGAACACTCCACAGCACAATATAGTAAGAGGCATTATAACAGTGAAGAAAAACATAGCAAAGAAATGTACAAAAAAAATCTGAATGAATTTACACAACACACCGGGTTATCTTCAGAGGTTAATTGTACAATACAGAGTAGTTAAGCGAGTTCTGGTAGTCGGGATATGAGGAATAGAGAGGATAATGATAGAGAAAGGGGTGGGCTCATGTGGGATGATTACAGAGGCAAATCCATCAGCTATAAAGGTACCTTTTTAGAGTTTTCTTGAACTCGTGAATGTAGGAAATGTTTCTAAGGTTCATGGGGAGCTTGTTTCCATGCAAGGGCAGGGAAACAGCTGTACAGATTCTGTCCAATAAATGTTTTAGGTTTGTGAATTTGTAAGAGACATTAGTCAGACCTTCTGAGGGATCGAGGGGGCTTATAGAGGGAAACAAGTGAGGAAATACTAGGGCAAGAGGAGGGCTTATTCAAATTACTATGGATAATGAGAAGTACAAGTGTGGGTTAGGAAACTCTAGCCAGCTGAGTGTCTGGAGAGCGTGAGAGTGGTGTGATCTTGAGGGCAGATTGGCTGCAAATCTAGCAACTTTTTTGTAGGTGTTTCATGTTTGGAAAGTAGTGAAGACTAATTGGTTAAAATTTGAGAGTTGTAAAAGAGGTTGAGGAGAAGGTACATTTGGGCCAGTGAGATCCTGGAGTTGGGTGTGAGGAACCTTTTGTTTCTATAAAGTAAACCAAGCTTTTGGTGGATTTTCTTGATGCAGTTAAGTACATGAAGGTCAAATTTTAGTTGATCGTCCACTATTACTCGAAGCAGTTTAGTGTGTGATTCATCTATGATCTTAGTGTTGAGGGAAGAGAAGTTGAATGAGGATTTAAGATGGTAGAGGGATTTTGGGAGGAAGAGAAGTAGTTTTATCTTTTTAAGGTTTAGTACGAGTTGGTTATTAGTATGTTTCAGTGAGGCTGAAAGATGTTTGTGTCAGGGTTAGTAGGTTAGTGGGACTGTCAGTGATAGAAATGATGGTGGAGTCATCTGCATACTGTATTAGGGAAGATTGAGGGACAGGATATGTGAAGTTGGTTAGTAAAAATGTTAAAAAGGAGGGGACCTAAAACAGAGCCTTAAGGGACGCCCATTTTGATGGGGAGAAAGAACAGAGAGCCATTTTACAGATTGCAGTCTGTCTGTGAGGTAGCTACTGAACCAGGAGACAGTTGCTAAGGAGAGGTTGAGTTGAGAGAGTTTGGAGAGGAGGACGGGGTGAGAGACAGTGTCACAGGCTTTGGAGAGATCTAAAAATATGTAGGGCAGTAGTTTATCTTTGTCTCTATCTTAAAAACAGAAAATTACCTAGATTGGACTATTTCTTTCAGATTCTGTTTTACATCATGGAAAAGACATGATAATTAAACCACTGTTTATTTTAGATTACTCTCTGAAAATATTAGATTTAAATATGAACTACTATTTATTGCCCTTAAAATTGTTACTTATAATTGTAAGGTATTGGAAATATAAAAAGAGGAAATGTAGTACGTTACAGCGTTTTGGACATTTAACAAAAATGAAACAGCACCCTTTCCCAAACAATGGGCAGTATTCAAAACATACATTTTTGGAATCTTAATTCAACTGTCAAAGAGGCTAAAAATACAAGTGAAAAAAACAGAACACTCTTATAACACAACAGCTGGTGGAACCTCTTCTGAATATATTAAAAAAAAAAAAAGTTAACTGTAGACTGGAGCTTCTAAAAGAAATTCGGAATTATCAATACAGCATGTTGCAATTATGAGGCAGAAGTTAAGGAGATTTTTTTTTAGATGTTATTAGATTAAGATAGGCCATCTTTATTTATTCATATATCAAAACCCCAAATGGGAACACCTCGAACTTCATCACAATTTTAGAGTTATTTCAATCCTTTTCTGCTGGCATTTTCAAGGGAAGCTCAAATGTGTCATCTACATCAACTGATTTTTTTTTTCAGTATGGTAATCCTGTTAGTATGGATTTGGACTCATGTGTGATAACAGAAGCCCAAATTTTGGGGGAGATAACTTCTGCACTTCTTAAGAAAGCAAAAGGCTAAGGCGGGTTATCTTTTGAATTCTATAAACAATGTCAGCTTTTAATTCCCTATACATCCTGCTTCTATCAATACGCCTGCTCAGTAGATTCTTTTTTTTCCTGTAGCAAAATTAATTGTTATATTAAAACTAGAAAAAGATAAATAGTAGATCAACAGCAATGCTAAATGGTGAGTATTAAATTTTAGCAAAAATAAACAAATATCTTTTAACCTATCTTCCCTTAATTAATCTCGTTCTGTTTGGTTTTCTTCCTGGATGATATATGAATACAGGCAATCAAATACTTAAAGCTATTCAAATAATAATTACATCAAATAAATTAAAAGCTTGAAGAAGACAAGAAGTGGGGTTCTGCACAGTTGGTTATAAAGCACAACAAAAAGGTTTATTTTCAGAAAAAAGTCCATTTCCCATTCCACTGATGATCTTCTTTCGGCTGCTCCCGTTAGAGGTCGCCACAGCAGATCAACTGTTTCCATTTCCTCCTGTCCTCTGCATCTTGCTCTGTCACACCAACCACCTGCATATCCCCTCTCACCACATCCATAAACCTTATCTTAGGCCTTCCTCTTTTCCTGTTACCTGGCAGCTTCATCCTTAGCATCTTTTTCCCAATATACTCTGCATCCCTCCCTCAGCACATGTCCAAACCAACGTAGTCTTGCCTCTCTGGCTTTGTCTCCAAACCTTCCAACATGGGCTGACCCTCTAATATACTTGTTCCTAATCCTGTCCATCCTCATCACACCCAGTGCAAATCTTAACATCTTCAACTCTGCCACGTCAAGCTCGGACTCCTTCCTTTTTGTCAATGCCACTGTCTCCAACCCGTAAAACATAGCTGGGTCTCACTACCCTCTTGTAGACCTTCCCTTTCACTCTTACTTGTACTCGTCTGTCACAAATTACTCCTGGCACTCTTCTCCACCGACTCCATCCTGTCTGTACTCTCTTCTTCACCTCTCTTCCACACTCACCATTACTGTGAACTGTTGATCCCAAGTACTTAAACTCATTCACCTTAGCCACCTCTACTCCCTGCATCCTCACCATTCCTCTATCCTTCCTCTCATTCACACACATATATTCTGTCTTAGTCCTGCTGACCTTCATTCCTCTTCTCTCTAGAGCACATCTCCACCTGTTCCCTACTCTCACTACAGATCACAATGTCATCTGCAAACATCATAGTCCACGGGGACTCCTGTCTGATCTCGTCTGTCAACCTGTCCATCACCATTACAAATAAGAAAGGGCTCACAGCTGATCCTTGATGTAATCCCACCTCTACCTTAAACGCATCCGTCACTCCCACCGCAGACCTCACCTCTGTCACACTACCCTCCTACACATCTTGTACCACTCTTACATACTTCTCTGACACTCCCGATTTCCTCATACAATATCACAACTCCTCTCTAGGCACCCTGTCATATGCTTTCTCTAAATCCACAAAGACACAATGCAACTCCTTCTGACCCTCTCTGTACTTCTCAATCAACACTCTCAGAGCAAACATCGCATCTGTAGTGCTCTTTCCTGGCATGAAACCATGCTGCTGATCATTAATCATCACCTCCCTTCTTAACCTAGCTTCCACTACTCTTTCCCATAACTTCATGCTGTGACTGATCAGTTTAATCCCTCTGTAGTTACTACAGCTCTGCACATCACCCTTATTCTTAAAAATCGGTACCAAAACACTGTCTCCATTCTTCAGGCATCCTCTAACTTTCCAAGATTTCATTAAATAATCTAGTTAAAAACTCCAATGCCATTTCACCTAAACACCTCCATGCTTCCACAAGTATGTCATCTGGACCAACAGCCTTTCCGTTCTTCATCCTCTTCATAGCTATCCTTACTTCCTCCTTGCTAATCCACTGCACTTCATGATTCACTATCCGCACATCATCCAACCTTCTCTCCCTCTCATTCTCTTCAATCATCAACCCCTCAAAGTACTCTTCATCTGCTCAACACACTCTCCTCGCTTGTGAGTACGTTTCCCTCATTATCCTTTATCACCCTTACCTGCTGCACATCCTTACTAGCTCGGTCCCTCTGTCTAGCCAATCGGTACAGGACCTTTTCTCCCTCCTTAGTGTCCAACCTTTTATACAACTCTTCATACACCTTATCCTTAGCCTTCGCCACCTCTCTCTTTGCCATGCACCTCATCTCCTTATACTCATCTACTTTCTTCATCTCTTTGACAATCCCACTTCTTCTTCGCCAATCTCTTTCTCTGTATACTCTCCTGTACATCTTCATTCCACCACCAGGTCCCTTGTCCTCCTTCCTCTTTCCAGATGTCACACCAAGCACCCTTCTAGCCATCTCTCTTACTAGCTCTGCTGTAGTTACCCAGCTATTCGGTAACTCTTCACTGCCACCCAGTGCTCGTCTTAACTCTTCCCTGAATATCACCTCACAATTATCCTTTTTCAATTTCCACCATTTGATCCTTGGTGCTGCTCTCACACTCATCCTCCTCTTCTTGATCACCAATGTCATCCTACAAACCACCATCCTATGCTGCCTAACTACACTTTCCCCTGCCACCACTTTAGTCTCCAATCTCCTTCAGATTTGCCCTTCTACATAAGATATAATCCACCTGTACGCACCTTCCTCCACTCTTGTATGTCACCCTATGCTCCTCCCTCTTGTTAAAATACATATTCATCACAGCCATGTCCATCCTTTCCGCAAAATCCACTACCATCTGACCTTCTGCATTCCTTTGCTTAACACCATACCTACCCATCACTTCCTCGTCCCCTCTGTTCCCTGCACCAACATGCACAATGAAATCTGCACCAATCACCAGTCTCTCACCCTTGGGTACAGTCATCACCACTTCATCCAACTCACTCCAAAATTTTTCTTTCTCATCCATCGCACACCCAACTTGTGGAGCATATGCACTAACAACATTCATCATTACACCATCAATTTCCAGCTTCATAAACATTACTCTATCCGACACTCTTTTCACCTCCAAAACACTTTTAGCATACTCTTCCTTCAGAATAATGCCTACGCCATTTCTCCTCCCATCCACACTATGATAAAACAATTTGAAACCACCTCTGATACATCTAGCCTTGCTCTCCTTCCATCTGGTCTCTTGCACACACAATATATCAACCGTGCCTCGGTTCATCATATCAGCTAGCTTCCCTCCCTATACCAGTCATACTGCCTACATTCAAATTTCCGATCCTCACTATCACAGTCGTAGCCCTTACCTGCCTTTGGGCATGCCTTTTGCCTCTTCTCCTCTTTCGGCTAACAGTAGCCCAATTTCCGCCAGCACCCTGTTGGCCAACAGTACTGGTGGCGGTCGTTAACCCATTCCACTGATAAATTTGGTAAAAGCATTATTTCTGAAACTAAATATCAAATAATATTAAATAATATAACTTTGCCACCTAGCATTCAGGGAACAGAAGTGAGACAGGGTTGCCCACTCTTCCCATCGCTTTTTATATTAGCAGTAGACTAAATTTTACACTTTACAGAAGCAGACTTGCAAATTATACCCAAAGAGACAGTGCAAACCAATTATAATTTTATAGCAAATAGAGACAATAAAATTCTTACACTAGCAGAACTTAAATTGTCAATAAATTGATCTTTTTTATAATTTTCAGTTATAATTACTGGATATATTGTTAACCCCAATAAATCAAAGGCTTTTTGGACCCAGATATTTACACAAAAATTATACTGGATGCTTAAAATGTTGCTAAGTTTAAAAGATATTAGGATGGTATTATTCAAATAACAAAAAGTATATTTCACAAGATCAGAGAGTGCATACTTATGTGCAAATTAAATTAATCTCTAAAATTATTTAACTAAGAGTATGTCTTTTACTGGTAGAATACATTTTCTGAAACTAAAAATTTACTCTTTAAGGTCCTTTTATATTAACATTATGATCCTACCAGAGTCATAATGGTATGACAAAAAAGAGTATGGAGAAAATGTATTTGAAGAGGATGATCCCCCAGAATTCCCTGGAAAGTTCTTCAGGCCCTGGGCAATAAAGGTGGATGCAAATGAGATTACCCATTAATATCTACATTGTTAGAATTTTGGTTAAACATTTACAGATAGCTAAAGATAAAATTTTTTATGTTCTTTATTCAAGAATTTGACAGTTTTAAACCCTTTTCACTTACAGAAAGTTAAAAGTTCAAAATTCAAAGGAGTTTATTGTTTTCATACAAAAAAATGTTAAAGCAACTACTGCATCTCTTTCCAGACAGTCTTCTTCCATGGCAAGAAGTACACATTCTAGCTTGAAGCCCCCCTTCCAACTGTAGTAATGCATGCTAACCCTGACATGCTTCTTACCTTAAAAAGCCCTTTCCATAAACACTTCTACTACACAAAACAGTTCGGATAATCATCACACATACACACACACACACACACACACTATTCCCTTAATGTAACCGTAAACACTCGTTTGCACATGCACTACATCTGTCCCCTTACCTTAACCCTAAAACACACTCCCACAACGTACCTTTGTCGATTAGAAAGTCGTCGTAAAAAAAAAAAAAAAAAAAAAGGTGTCTTGCTCAATATGTAAAACAGTTCAGTTATGTTGCACAAATCTCAGCCAAATGCACTGCAGACATATAAGCATACACACATACAGATGCATGTTATATGCAATACAACAGAAATGCACTTTTATGATTTCACTGCAATTTACTTAAGTGCAAATATGAAGTGCAGTTTATTTGCAGTGCAAGTATATCAACTCAGGCTTGCTTCTGACATGCTATTCACATCTCTCAAGCAAATTCAGTGAACTCCTCTCAAAAAACATCAAGTCAATGGTATTGTAGCTCAAAAACGGTAGTATTAACCTCTTCAACTAAGATACCAAATAAATACAAAGGTAAACTCTGGTTACACCCATCACAACTAAATACATGACTTCTTGTACTCCTCAGGTAAATCTATGGCTTTGTCTATTTATGTTCTCCAAGAGTTTCCACTCATTTGGCAAATCCTTCTCCAAAACAGGTCAAGATCTCTACCTCTCTGTTTCTGGCTCTTCTTTTATACAAGACAGGAACACTGTTTCCTCCATTTATGGCAATGGATTCTTTTTCACAATTCTCCAACAATAACGCTCCACACACCTGACCTTAGTTGCTAGGGGGAACTATACTGCAATACGTGGGGAAAGTGTGTATGTAAGATGTGTGCATGGGTATAAAAATGGATCTAGGTCAGAAGATTCCCATTCATAAAGTCGAATTTCATATGGTCAAGCCCATAAGACTGACTTTTTGAAAAGTCGAATAAAACAAAAATTTGTTTTTACAGGGAGCAAGTCCCCCCTGTAAATTATGTGCGTCAACTATAAGATCACACTACAGTGGAGAAAAAAGTAAATTCCCCAGATCGAAAGTCTTGACCATATGAAGTCTGCCTTTCTGAACAACTGATCTTCTAAATGGAACCCATATATATATATATATATATATATATATATATATATATATATATATATTCATTCATGCGGACAGCAGTAAATATTTACATACCGGATCGGTCAAGGCCCGGGTTAACGACGACTGCCACCAGTACTGTTAGCCAAAGGTGCTGGCGGAAATTGGGCTACTGTTGGCCGAAGGAGGAGAAGAGGGGGAAGGTATGGCCGAAGGCAGGAAGAGAGGAGAAAGGCTAGGACTGTGGTAATGAGGGTCGGAACTTTGAATGTTGGCAGTATGACTGGTATAGGGAGACAGCTAGCCGATATGACGGACAGAAGGAAGGTTGGTATATTGTGTCTGCAAGAGACCAGATGGAAGTGGAGTAAGGCTAGGTGTATTGGAGGTGGGTTCAAATTGTTTTATCATGGTGTGGATGGGAGGAGAAATGGCGTAGGAGTTATCCTGAAGGAACAGTATGCTAAGATTTTTTGGAGGTGAAGAGTGTCGTGTAGAGTGATGTTTATGAAGCTGGAAATTGATGGTGTAATGATGAATGTTGTTAGTGCATATGCTCCACAAGTTGGGTGTATGATGGATGAGAAAGAAAAATTTTGGAGTGAGTTGGATTTTGTGAAAAGGATGGACATGGCTGTGGTGAATACATATTTTAACAAGAGGGAGGAGCATATGGTGACATACAAGAGTGGAGGAAGATGCACACAGGTGGATTATATCTTATGTAGGAGGGCCAGTTTGAAGGAGATTGCAGACTGTAAAGTGGTGACCAGGGAAAATGTAGTTAGGAAGCATAGGATGGTGGTTTGTAGGATGACTATGATCAAGAAGAGGAGGAGGAGTGTATGAGCAGCACCAAGGATCAAATGGTGGAAATTGAAAAAGGGTAATTGTGAGGTGGAGTTCAGGGAAGAGTTAATACAGACACTGGGTGGCAGTGAAGAGTTACCAAATAGCTGGGTAACTACAGCAGAGCTAGTAAGGGAGATGGCTAGAAAGGTGCTTGGTATGACATCTGGACAGAGGAAGGACGACAAGGAGACATGGTGTTGGAATGAGGAAGTACAGGAGAGTATACAGATAAAGAGGTTGGCAAAGAAGAAGTGGGATTGTCAGAGAGATGAAGAAAGTAGACAGAAGTATAAGGAGATGAGGTACATGGCAAAGAGAGAGGTGGCGAAGGCTAAGGATAAGGCATATGAAGAGTTGTAGGAAAGGTTGGACACTAAGGAGGGAGAAAAGGACCTGTACCAATTGGCTAGACAGAGGGACCAATCTAGGAAAGATGTGCAGCAGGTAAAGGTGATAAAGGATAATGAGGGAAAAATACAAGCGAGGAGAGTGTGTTGAGCAGATGGAAAGAGTACTTTGAGGAGTTGATGAATGAAGACAATGACAGGGAGAGAAGGTTGATGTGGAGATGGTGAATTAAGAAGTGCAATGGATTAGCAAGGAGGAAGTAAGGGTAGCTATGAAGAGGATGAAGAATGGAAAGGCTGTTGGTCCAGATGACATACCTGTGGAAGCATGGAGGTGTTTAGGTGAAATGGCAGTGGAGTTTCTAACTAGATTGTTTAATGAAATCTTGGAAAGTGAAAGGATGCCTGAGGAATGGGGAAAAAATGTTTTGGTACCGATTTTTAAGAATAAGGGTGATGTGCAGAGCTGTAGTAACTACGGCGGGATTAAACTGATCAGTCACAGCATGAAGTTATGGGAAAGAGTAGTGGAAGCTAGGTTAAAGAAGGGACATGATGATTAGTGATCAGCAGTATGGTTTCATGCCGGGAAAGAGCACTACAGATGTGATGTTTGCTCTGAGAGTGTTGATGGAGAAGTACAGAGAAGGTCAGAAGGAGTTGCATTGTGTTTTTGTAGACTTAGAGAAAGCATATGACAGGGTGCCTAGAAAGGAGATGTGGTATTGTATGAGGAAGTCGGGAGTGTCAGAAGTGGTACAGGATATGTACGAGGGTAGTGTGACAGCAGTGAGGTCTGCGGTGTGAGTGACCGATGCGTTTAAGGTGGAGGCAGGATTACATCAAGGATCAGCTCTGAGCCTTTTCTTATTTGCAGTGGTGATGGACAGGTTGACAGACGAGATCAGACAGGAGTCTCCGTGGACTATGATGTTTGCAGATGACATTGTGATCTGTAGTGAGAGTAGGGAACAGGTGGAGGAGACCCTGGAGAGATGGAGATATGCTCTAGAGAGAAGAGGAATGAAGGTCAGTAGGACTAAGACAGAATATATGTGTGTGAATGAGAGGGGGGAAAGGGGGAACAGTGAGGATGCAAGGAGTAGAGGTGGCAAAGGTGGATGAGTTTAAATACTTGGGATCAATAGTTCAGAGTAATGGTGAGTGTGGAAAAGAGATGAAGAGAGTACAGGCAGGATGGACGGGGTGGAGAAGAGTGTCAGGAGTGATTTGTGACAGACGAGTACCAATAAGAGTGAAAGGGAAGGTCTACAAGAGGGTAATATGACCAGCTACGTTATATGGGTTGGAGACAGTGGCATTGACAAAAAGGCAGGAGTTAGAGCTGGATGTGGCTGAGTTAAAGATGTTAAGATTTGCACTGGGTGTGACGAGGGTGGACAGGATTAGGAATAAGTATATTAGAGGGTCAGCCAGGTTTGGAGGCAAAGCCAGAGAGGCAAGATTATGTTGGTATGGACATGTGCTGAGGAGGGATGCTGAGTATATTGGGAAAAAGATGCTAAGGATGAAGCTACCAGGTAACAGGAAAAGAGGAAGGCCTAAGATAAGGTTTATGGATGTGGTGAGAGAGGACATGCAGGTGGTTGGTGTGACAGAGCAAGATGCAGAGGACATGAAGAAATGGAAACATATGATCCACTGTGGCGACCCCTAACGGGAACAGCCGAAAGAAAAAGATGATGATGATGATATATATATATATATATATATATATATATATATATATATATATATATATATATATATATATGTATATACACACACACACACACACACACACACTCTTCCCCTTTGAAATCTCAAAATACTGAAATATTAAATTTCAGTATCTCAAGATGAAAATAACGAAAGTGCATTTATTCAAAACTGCATTTTAATGAATCTTAGTTTACCGAATCCACAGTAGTTGTGGTGCGGAATGTTCTTTATGGTTTGCGGTCTCTCTATGCTGCAGTGTGGACTGGGATTTAGACATGGCGGCTGATGTGTGGTTATGTGTGGAGATTTGGGTAGGTTTTTACTGTTTGAGTAGAAATTTATTTTTTAATTTTTGGGAAGTTTTAGGAGTAGATTGGGCTTGGTAGGTGAGAGCGTGTGTGTTTTAGTGGTGATGGGTTTTGTTGGTGTGTGTCTGTTATGTTGGCTTGTTATTGTGTAGGAAGGTCATGTTTGTGTTTTTGTTCAGGTGGTGGAGAGTATATTAAAAAACGGAATGTCGCATGCTGAAAATTCGGTATTACGAACTTTCAGTACAGTGATTTTTTTTTTTTTTTTTAATTTTCACTGTAGTGCGTTTTTGATATTTTTAGCTCAAGATACTAAAATTCAAAATTTAAGTATTTCAAGATTTAAATAGTTTTACTTTTCCTTATGAGTGATCATTTTAGCTTTGCTGTAAAATAGAGCATTTGATGTTAAATGAGACACTTTTATATATATACATACGTATATATATATATATATATCTATATCTATCTATATATATATATATATATATATATATATATAAAACTGTCTCATTTAACATCAAATGCTGTTTTAAAGCAAAGCTAAAATGATCACTCATAAGCAAAAGTAAAACTATTCTTTTTGCAGGGAGCAAGTCCCCTACACCTCCCTGCAAGGTGATCTCGTACAAAAGGCTGCAAGAAAAAATCCATACAAAAGAATGTTCTCTCTTATGTACACTTCATAAAAGTTTTCACTCATATGAACATTCTTTTGTATGAATTGCATATATACATGCATACACATACATAAATATGCATACGTGTGTGTGTGTGCATGTGCGACTTCCATGAAAATGATGGAAAAAGTTACATGTAGTCTCCACTATGTTCTCTGCAGCCACAGTTCAGATTGTACCTGGGGGAAACTGGTGTACTGGAATTCTGTTTAATACATACACTATATGAACATGCAGCCTCTCTATGTAAACTGTGCCACTGATACAGGACAGTTATAGTTACATTAGAACTCATTATGCAGATAGCCTAAGACGAGTAATGTACAGGTTTCCCTTCTGTTAACTGCTTTTATGTTTGCAATGTTCTATTACACTTAAAACCCATGTATGATTAGTTACAGTATATGCTATTCATGTGTCACAATTATTCTGTGGGACTGAAGTCTGTATGTAATCTCCAAGTGACTGGTTCAATAAAAATCCACTTTTACATTCCTGATTTTCTGTTCTGGAATGTAAATATTAAACCATGGTCTTTTATCAATTTATTGTTAGTTTCCCCAGGGAGGGAGAACAGGGGGCACTGGGAGTGGAACAAAAAGTTGTCTTGCAAGGTTCAATCTCCTAAATATCTGTACCCTGTATCCAACCTGGAGACATGGACCCTGTGACAATTGCTCACTAGTAGAAGGAGCATAATCTTCCAGGGTTAAGTTGGATATACGTGGCAGGCATACCTCTCAACCTGCACACAAAGAGTTACAAAGTCTCTTGAAAAGTAGGTACATCAAGCCAAACATTGTAATACTGAGTTGCACACCACTCTCCCTATTTCCAGTATAAATGTGAGGTAACACTCAGTAACAAGTTGAAAAAAATGAAGACTGATAAATTATGCAAAAATATACCACATCATGAGAGACGATACAACATCTTTATATTTAAATGAATGGTTTTATAAAGATGTACCTCAACATGTGGGTCGTCCTCCTTTAAATTACTGTTGCTACAGGTATGTTGGTTATATACTCTGGTTTCCTATGTACTAAATAGCTTCAAAATTGTGTACAATGGGGAGGAGGATTCAGAAAATTATGTGAAAGGGAAAATTAAGCCTGATAACAGGGGCATACCTCCAAAAATAGGTGCAGCATGTAAAGGGGCAAATCAAGCCTGAAAATAGGTATGTACCTCCAAAACAGGTACATTTGAGAGTTTTGATGGCAGGTAATATGTTTTTATTAAGAATTACGTCTACACATACTGTTGACTTCTGTGTTTCATTACTTATTAAACATAGTATGCCCAATAAAACATGGCTATTCTGTTACTGATGCAACATAGTTTTGTACTGCATATATTTTTTTCCTAACAGTTGTAATTTAAATGTACTATGAACTACAGCATTCTTATTCAATGACTACACAATGTGCAAAACACTGCTATTCTGATGCTTGCTTTGCCATGCAACACCAGTAATGAGTTGTACATTTTTTCAAAGTGATTGTTTACTGTAAGAACAAAAATCTGCACTTTGAACAAAAGGTATTATTTAGTCCTTGGTCAACAGCTGTCATATTCAAGATTCAAAATAATGGTTCTTTCCTATTTTGTAAGATTCAGAACAATTCCAAGTTGCAGTTCAAGACAACAAAGAAATAAAGTGGCTGAAATACTGTCTGCAGTGATGGATTCGAAGGCCTGCATTGAAGACAAAACTAATACAAAGTGGCCTGTGAGATTACTGAGGCAGCGTGCAGTACAGATGGCCACAAAGCCATCAGTGGAAGCTGAAAAACAGAAAGCAAGAAAGGTGGACAAGTGCAAACACCAGTCCACTGCTGGTTCTACTAAACCTGCTATCAAACACAGTGATGTTGGTACAATAGGAGCAGATGCAGAGTACACAATCTGGGGAGGGTGTATAACTGAAAAGCTGAAGCCAGATGGACTGATGACAGATATAATTTGCTCAAGAGCTGATGATGACCTAAGTAGTCTGGTACCAGGGAAGGGAAGCTGATATCAAGCAGCCAACACAGGTGTAGGCTAACTCTAGTAGCCTAGGACAAGACCACCAGCATCTGGTAGTCTAGTGGTGTAGCTGATGCTGGCAGGGCTGACGGCTGTTTAAAGAAATAAGGAGCATGGCTCTAAATCACTGATGCATGGAATGAGTATAAATGCTGCCGCGATAACCTGCAACAAGAAACCAGACAGCTGGAAAGGAAACAATCTTAGCACACATTAGTCATAATTTATGGAAATGGACAGTATCAAAACTGTACTCCTGCGGGGTGGGGGAGGTTTAGGTCACAGAAACGTCCCCACTTGAATGGCAAACTCAAATCCCTGAAGAAATGCCAGCAATGACATACAGGGCACGGCGGATGAGGCCCAGCTAGGAAAATACACCAGGCATAAGATGTGCAGCAAAAATCACCATGCCCAGGACACTGCTTTACAGTTCTCAAAAAATAAAAAAAGAAATTCGGTTTTCATAAGATGAAATGTAGGAACTATGCCCATGATTTTTAAATGTCATTTCAGGTCACTATTGTGATTTCATTTTAGTTTTCTAGTGCATCTATATACAAGTAAAACTTAATGGTTCTAGGTAAACAGGAGTCAGGAAAGCAAGCTGACAGTATTATAAGTGGTAAATATGAAAAGAAATACAGGTTGCAGTTGCTCTGGCCTAAAAATGCCAGAGCACTGATTCACTACAACTAGTGCTCTGGCCCAAAATTGCCAAATTCTGTGAAAATCCCATGATTTGCCACTATGCTGATATTGCAACCTTATGATTTATTCCAGGTATTTTGGAAAAAATGGAAAATTCATGTCTCTGAACAAGACGTACTATGATATAATAAGGCCGGTCTCCAACACCAGTAAGAACAGAAGAAGCATTTCCCTGTCCAGCAGCAGCCTGGCAACTAATCCTACCAACAGCTAGCCTGAGACAAGACCTATGGAGGAAGAGAGACAGCTGCAGGATGGAGCTTTGGTCCTCTATCACTTGCTTGGCCTCAGTCTGTGCCTCTTTGTGCTCTTTTCTGGCTTTTCTCTGGCTTTGTCATTTTCAGGCTGCAATGAACCTGAAGTGGAAGAGGAGACCAAGATCAAGGAAAGCTTTAACTTTTCTAATATCTGTACCATTAGCTAGGATTGAATCATTTTTCTTCATCAAAGTTTGATGTTGTCACTCAAGCCTCTACAGACAGAGACATTTCTGATACAATGAGGTACACCTAAGCAAATGAAGAGGCAAAGTCCTTGTCTGGGATCAAGACTCATTCCTTATAGG
Organism: Protopterus annectens; assembly: GCF_019279795.1. Lineage (NCBI taxonomy): Eukaryota > Metazoa > Chordata > Ceratodontiformes > Protopteridae > Protopterus > Protopterus annectens. The sequence continues at coordinate 901,496,415 of NC_056747.1, read as the reverse complement.
TGGCACATTAATGTTAAGAGGAGCTAGACAAAAAGGACAGCTTGGGCAAATAAATTTAAACACTTTGGAAAACAGTTAAAATAGCTGTTTGATAAGTCTGATGATAATCTCTCATGAGATCTATCCACTACATACACTGGGGGAAAAATGAAGGGAGCAATTGGGAGCCAACTAAAGAAAGGGTAAGAGATGACTTCCTGGATAAATTTAAGGCCTGGAAAAAAAGTTTGACTTGCCCTGCAGTTCCAAAACCAGGGGCATCGTGACATCACAGTTTTGCAGCTCTAGAAACTTAACACATAAAAGGCAGCTATGGAAAAAAAAGAACACACACTCATTGGTCTTTTAGTGGAACTCCTTGGTAAATGTGTGCACATCTTCTGTTACCCTGACTTAAATAACCAGCATTGTAACAGGTCTTAATCCCAAAAGTTGCTAACATGGGCTACATATAATTACAAATTTTCTTAAAATTATAACTTCACAAAGGAAGACTGCTGCAAGACTGAAACACAAGCCGTTATAATAGGCATTGCTCTCAAAAATTGATAACTTGAGCTGCACATAATTACAAGTTTCCTTAAAATAAAAGTTATGTCTTCACAAAGTAAGACTGCTGCAGATATGTATTTAGTCTGTGGAGACAATGTGTATGCTTTGTTCACAGGTTTACACTAAGCTAACAAACACCTGCGTCTTTACAAGCCTAGACCTGCAACCCCAACCCAGTTTTGGCCCAGAGTCTTTGTCCTTGGATGCCTATATGGCGAGTTACATTAGTAAAGAGGCAGCTGAGGGTTATGGGGGAAAGGGTATGTTAGTTGGGTATTTAATTTACTTGCTGTTAACCTCTGTCTAGAGACATGGGGGCCAGACTGGGGGTGAATTTGTGATTTCCCATCCAAGGATCAAGGTTTCTTTTGAATAAAGTCAAGGCTGAACTCTGATTCACATAGATGGGGAGCTTATTCCATAGTGCGGGGATAGTACAGTTGTGTAAAATCTCACCATACTGGTAGATGTCCTTTTCACTGCGGCAGGATTCTTAACACATAGGATATAGCACACAAAGCAACTTGACATCCAGCCAGTATACTAAATCTTTTAGGTTGCCGTATGGTATGCCACATGTCACTAGTACGCACCTCGCATTGCGTAGGGCATAAAAACGCCATCCGGACGCACTCTCCTCAGAAGTGAGAGCCCCAGCAGGAACGCCAGTCCAAGGAAGGAAGATGTGAGCAATACACCCAAAAGAATGGAAAGGTACCAGGGGAATGGATAGTGGGAGTGAATACAGCAGCAGTGAAGAGAAGGACATCTACCATTAAAGCAAGATTTTACAAAATTGCACTATGTCCTTCCATTCACTCATGCAGTATTCTTAACACATGGCAGAGTGCCAAAGCTTAGGAAGAACCCAGGGAGGAGGAAGGACCAGCAGAGCTCTCCATGAAGCCATGCAAAAAGGCCCTTGCAGACCCAGCCCTAGCTCTAGATATTGTATCCAGCTTATAATGTCTGGTGAAAATATGTGCTGAAGTCCAAGTAGTTGCTTCAAGGATGGAGCTAGTGTCTAACCCCTTGAAAAAAGCACCAGAGCTCTGATGGAATGAGCCTTAACAGAACAAGGAAGGCTTTTACCATGATGAACATAAAAAAAAAAAAAAAGCTTTAAAAATAGAAACAGTCTGCTTGGAAACAGCCACCACTAAAGACCTAGGGTGAAAAGAAACAAAAAGCTGATCAGACTTTCTAATAGTCTTATCCAAGTAAAATCAGAGTTGTCTATGCACATCTAAGGTGTGAAGAACCCTTTCACTAAAAGACTGCGCAGGAGGAGAAAAGGTAGGCAAATTGACCCTAAGTCCTCTGGGTGTGATTTCCTTGTTTTGATATGCTTTAAAGAGCTTGAGATGCCATGTATTTGTTCTGAGGGTTTTCATCCCCCTACCAAGTTTGTTAAATGCCAAATTGCAGCCGTCAACTAGATCAGTGTTGGAAACATTTTTATCCGTGCCATTCTCATTAGTAATTCCAAACACTCTTATGTCATTTTTATTGGCACATAATCCATTCAGGGTAGTTTCCAGATCCATGACCATAAGCTCACAACCCAGAACGCACTCACCAAAACAATACCTAAAGGTAAACAGCAGCCGGAGCCAAAGTAACACCAGAGGACCAGTTATGTGCCCAACCAATGCTCCAAAGGTGCCACTTATCCAAACCAATGTATATGTATATTTTCCAAAAATGAACCCCAATCGGGGATAAAATATGAAAGTTCAACAGGGAAAACAGGCCCTAAAGTAAATTATAAAGTTAAAATGCTTGTTGAGGTCAGAGGTCCAGAGGCTAGTATAAAACAGTACATGTTTAATCAGTAAAATAATCCTTTGAATCAATATTATACTATAAATATGGTCCACCCCTTGGAAAGAAAAGTATTTTTAAGAAACCTAGAGGCCATACACATTAAAAACCTATGCAAATGATTAATCATGTTCATATACTGCAAGGTTCTAAATGTCAAGTAACATATAGCCTAGACTGATTCCATACCTCCACTATTAATTCGGTACAGCATGTCGACCTAGACTTAAATCAAAACCCTTAATGCATATCTAATCCGTAGGAATACCTGATAGAAAATGACATTTGGATACCAGAAAGCCCGAAAAAATTATATACAAGGTTGTATAGGCCCTCTAGCTTGTTATGTTACACTCAGATACCTTGATATAATAAGAAGTTATGTACTCACCATAACGTTCCATCTGAGTGGGTAGCTTAATTTGTCTGCAACCTGTGGGTCTTGGATCCGATATCGGATCTGAGCCGGCAACTTGTTTCAAGCTAATGGATCCGAGCTCCTAGCTCCTCCCCTCACCCATAATCCCCTGCTAACCCTCCATGACCTCAGATCGAGTTTGCCCCTCAATATATACCCAAAAATGGGTATCCAACTAAAAATAGATCCGAAGAAGGCCAGGGGGAAGGAGGGGGGGATGGTTGCAGACAAATGAAGCTACCTACTCAGATGGAACGTTATGGTGAGTACATAACTTCTTAATCTGAAGTAGGGAGTTCATTTGTTAGCAACCTGTGGGACAGAGTCCCCAGCTACCTGAACCTTGGGTGGCCATCATGGAAGGATATTGCGAAGCACCGCAGAGCCAAAGGATGCTCTCCCTCTAGAAATCACGTCCAGTTTGTAGTGGTTAATAAAGGTATGAGATGAAGCCCAAGTGGCTGCCAAACAAATATCATCCAATGGAACTCTAGACTTGAAAGCCGCAGAAGTAGAGATGGAACGAGTGGAATGTGCACAAACTCCTTCCGGTGCGGAGGCTTGATACGCCAATAGGATACATTGAGAAATCCAGCGTGATATAGATACATTGAGAAATCCAGCATGATAGAGATACTTTTGAAATTGCTTTCCCCAAATTAAATTTGGCAAAGGAAACGAACAGCTGGTCGGATTGTCTATGACCAGCTGTTCTATGAGTATAAAAGCGAAGCTGCCTATGAACATCTAATGAGTGCAGCTTGTACTCTCCCTTATTCTGATATTTAGGGAAGAAAAACGGTAAATTTATGGATTGATTTATGTTGGTTTCTGATGCTATCTTGGGAAGAAAAGAGGGATTGATCCTGAGGTACACTCTGTCTGGGTGAAAGAACAAATAAGGAGGCTTCACAGAAAGAGCTTGAAGCTCCGAAACTCTTTTTGCTGAAGTGATGGCTACAAGGAATGCTGTTTTCCAGGACAAGAATTTGAGATCTACTGAAGCAGCGGGTTCAAAAGGTGGAGCAGTCAAGGCTTGAAGAACTAGTGAAAGATCCCACGGTGGTACGGCTTCTTTTATAGGGGGTCTAAGTAAGAAGGTGCCCTTGAGAAAGGTTTTACACAACTTGGCCGACATCAAAGGCCCTGTATCATGTCCCACATGGTAATGTGATATGGCTGCCAATTGCACTTTGACAGTTGAGCAACTAGCGCCTTCCTGAAAGAGCTCGGTTAGGAAGTCTAATATTGACGGAAGAGGAGCCGTAAAGGGATCTAGATCATGATGCTCCACCCAGATGGAGAAACGTTTCCATTTACTGCGGTACACTTTCCTGGTGGAGGGCTTATGCGCTGCCACAAGGATGGCTTTGACTGGTGAAGAGATACTGGGAGTCCTAACTAGAAGTGGAACTGGAGCAACCAAGCTGTCAGTTTCAGATTGTCCAGGTTTGGGGTCGGTAAGTTCCATGGATGGGAGATGAGATCCGGACTGGGACCCAGAATCCAAGGAGGATTCACTATGTGAGACCACAGGTAAGGGAACCAAATTTGCCGAGGCCAGAATGGGGCAATGAGGATCATCCTGCTCCCCAACCGCAAGGCTTTCTGTAAGAGTTGCAGCATCAGGGGTAGAGGAGGGTAGGCATAAAGTAGACCGGGTGGCCAAGCATGTACCAGAGCGTCTCTTGGAGTTTCCCCCTGGAGGGGGGATTAGAGCAAAGAAATTGACGCATTTGGTGTTTGAGGGAGATGCAAAAAGATCTCAGCAGGGTTGCCCCCATATTGCGAATATCTGCTTCGCTACTAGTGGATTGAGAGACCATTCGTACGGGGTAAGAAGGGTGCGACTGAGTTTGTCCGCTAGGATGTTGGTCCGTCCCGGAATGTGCGTTGCGATCAGAAAGTGGTTGGTGGGGATCGCCCATTCCCACACTCTCATGGCTTCGCGGCATAGAGGGTAAGATCTGGTTCCCCCCTGTTTGTTGATGTACGAAACAATGTTGTCCGACTGAATTGCAATCGTTCCTATGGGGAGGAGATCCTGAAGTGCTTGCAACGCGAACAGCACCGCTCTCATCTCCAGAACGTTGATATGCAGGAGGTCTCTGTCGTTCCACGTGCCTTGGACCGTCCTGCCTGAATAATGCCCCCCCCCCCGAGGCGGGAGGCGTCCGTGGTCACCGTGGCGAGAGGGGGAGAGGTGCAGAAGGGACGGCCCTTATGGAGGTCCGAAGCTTGGAGCCACCATAATAGAGCCCTCCTGCAAGCCTTGCTGATAGCAATGTGGTGGTGAAGAGGAAGGGATAGAAAAGACCATTGCACTAGGAGTGTCCATTGCAGTACCCGCATGTTCAGACGGGCGCATGGAAGGAGCGTAATCGCTGCCGCCATGGAGCCTAGTGCCCTCAGAACCAATTCCGCTGGTGAAGTCTCTGATTGGAGGAAAGCCCGCACATGGAGTTGCAAATTCCAGATGGTCTAGGAAGTTAGAAAGGCTTGTAGCTCTCTGGTGTCTATTCTGGCTCCTATGAATTCTATGACTTGTGTCGGGGCCAGAAGGGATTTGTCGGCATTGATGGTGATGCCTAACTGTGGGACTAGGCGGAGAAAGAAGTCTCTTGCTGAGCAAAGTAGATGTCTTGTTGGGGCGGTCAGGAGCCAGTCGTCCAGGTACGGAAAGACCTGTATTCCCTGGAGTCTCAGTTGGGCCGCAATCACTGCTAATACCTTGGTGAACACCCTGGGGGCTGTGGTGAGGCCAAAGGGAAGGACCCTGAACTGGTAGTGACTGGCTCCCAGCCAGAAGCGGAGGAACCTCCTGGATCATCTGTCCATTAGAATGTGGTAGTACGCATCCTTGAGGTCTATAGAGCACATCCAATTGTTCTCCCTTAGAAGGGGGAGAATAGATTGAAGAGTGACCAATTTTTCCTTGGTTACTGACAGGTTCAAACGGGAAACGTCTAGAATCGGTCTCAAGTCCCCCGTCTTTTTTGGCACCAAAAAGAACCTGGAGTAGAACCCTAATCCGAGCTGGTCTTGGGGGATGGGCTGGATGGCTCTTTTTCTTAGCAGCTGCTGAATTTCTGCGGCTGTGGCCTCCCTCTGATCGGGTGGTACATCGGGGAGGTTTTTGAATTTGGGGACATGGAGTAATGGTATTTTGTACCCTCTGGATATAATGCGAAGCACCCAGCGGTCTGTCGTGATGGACTCCCATGCCGCTAGGTGCTCCGAGAAGCGCCCCCCGACTGCCTCCAGAGTGGAGCAGCCGGGCAACCCTTCAGGGCTGCTGCGTGGGCAGTTCAGAGAAAGGTTCTCTGGACCCAAAGTTTCTCGGAGCCCCTCCGCCCCTGGGGTGGCGCCCTCCCTGTCCTCCTCTGCCACGGAAGGACTGGTTGTCCGGAGTGGGTTGGGAATGTTACGATTTCCAGAACCACATCTTCTTCTGACCCTTTTGGTTCTTCGAAAAGGACTGCTGGGGAGCAGAGAAGCGGACTCCGACGGCAGACGTCGTCTTCCCGTCTTTCTCGCTCTGGACAAGTGTCTCGCGAACCGTTTTGCCAAATAGGGCAGAACCATCGAAAGGGGTGTTCGCAAAAGACGCTTTAAAAGGCTCCGCAAAGTCACAATGACGGAGCCAGGCCTGACATCTCATGACTAGGCCTGCTCCGCTAGCCCTAGCGGCTCCCTCTGTGGCGTGGGACAATAGCCGCATAGAGGTATTTGAAATTGATCTCAGAGTGGCCATTCGGGTGGAGTACAATTGCTTGTCATCCGCCGACATGGACTCAGGAGGGGAGGCAGCGTATTCTTTGATAAGATCCCGCTGCATCCTGATGACATGTGCCATATAGTTCAGAGACCTTACCGAGAAGGTCGCTGAACTAAAAACTCGCTTCCCTAAGCAGTCCATCGAGCGGGACTCTTTGCTCGGTGGATGGACTGAGGGGCTCTCATGAGCCAGTTCCCTCTTCGTGGCTGCCGCCGTCAACATGGCATCTACGGGGGGCCCTTACTCCAGTGTGATCGGTCTGAGGGGGGGCTAAGTATTCTGTCCGGGCGTTTTGGTATTGGCTCCACGGTGTCCGGATCCTTCCACGCCCTGGTGGTAATGAGGTCCACCAGGGGGTCAGCCGGAGGGGACACCCAAGAGGTAAACGGGCCTGCTTCGAATGCCTCCAGAAACACGGACTCGTCGGAGGAAGACTTGGGGGCAGACCACCCACCTCTGATCCTCAGCATCTCCATGATGTCTCCAAAGGAGACATCCTCAGGGGGTGATCTTGGGGAGCCTTCCCCTTCCTCCAAGTCCATGTCCTCAGTTAAGGACTCAGGGGAGTCCACGTGCCTCCTCTTGCACTTATGCTTGCAGGGCACTTCCTCGGGGTGGCTGTCCGAGGAGGCCTCGCCAGCAACATCTTCTTCCAATGGAACCATCTGGGACATTGAAGCAGGCTGTCCCTTTGGCCGGGTGATGGAAGCCTGGCCCAGCAGAGAGGAAGTGCAGGGAGGAGCCGAGACAAGGACCGGGGGTCCGGATGCTCTCAACAGAGCTCTCTCCACAACATCAAAAGCCGAGGGGGAACCACTCTCTCTTGGATCCGAAAGTCGGCTCCCACTCGGATCCGATGAAGGGATCGGAACCGGCGCCGAGACCATCGGATCCAAAAGACCAGTGCGCTCTGACCTGGACGGAGCCGAAGGCACACTGAATCCCTTGGATCCGAAGCTCGGGCCATGGCTCGAGAGGTCGGATCCGACAGGCTCGAGGTCAGGGTCGGATCTGAAGTACCAAGTACTGTCGGCACCAACCCACCCCCTGCTCCAATGCTGCTCGGCTCCGAACGCTACGAACCCGGATAGTGGGTCGGAAAAGGAGCAATAGGATGGAAAAAAGGTGTTGAGCAAGGCAAGAGCACTCCCATCTGCAGCTGGGCCTGGATAAACCTTTGCGTCATCCGGTCCAAGTCTGCATCGGACATACTAAAAGTAGATCTCGAAGAGGTCACCAAGGCAGGCCTGGAATGCCGCCTCGATGACCTCGATGGAGATCGGGCCTCCTCCTCCTCGGGCCCTGGGGAGAAACAAGGGGATCGGAGCCGAGGAGGAGGAGACCTAGAAGCAGTGGAGGGAGCAGCCCGCTTAGCTGGCGGGGCCGAAACGGAGGTCTCGGCCCGCCGCTTGTGGTGCTTCTCCCTCCATTTCTCCCTCCTGGCCTCCCTGTCCTCCGACACTTTAGCGGGAGTTTGAGTCCCGGACGGAGGAAGGGGGGCAGGAATGGCAGCAACCACAGGCTGCGGTGGAGCCACGGGAGCAGCGGAGGCCGGAGCCGAGTCCGGGGGTAAAAGTCCCGCCAAGACCAGCTTCGACCTCCGCTCTATCAGTGCCCTGGGGTTGAACGCTGCACAAATGGTACAGCCTGAGTTGAGGTGTTCAACCCCATGGCACCGAACGCACCGAGTGTGGCCATCAGCCGGGGAGAGCTTATGGCCACACTTGGTACATTTAGAAAAAATGGCTTTTGGGGCCTCAGCCATACTTAAAGAAAAGTAAGTAACACACACACACACAGGCCCCAAAACACAACACCAACACACACACTCTTAACGACCAGCGAAGGGAGGGAAAACTACTTAAAAGAAATTATTTTTTTTTACTCTAAAGGAGCTTAACACTTACACACTTAAAAATTTTTTGAAAAATTTAGAAAGTTGACAGAAAATAGAAACTTAACTGCCAAGTACTAGACGAGCTCACAGGAATCCAGCTATCCACAAGCGCGGCAAACTAGATCTGAGGTCATGGAGGGTTAGCAGGGGATTATAGGTGAGGGGAGGAGCTAGGAGCTCGGCTCCATTAGCTTGAAACAAGTTGCCGGCTCAGATCCGATATCGGATCCAAGACCCACAGGTTGCTGACAAATTAACTCCCTACTTCAGATAGCAGTGTTTAAAGTCAAGATGTTATCCGACTAAGAAGTTGGCTCCCAATTGTTCCCAAATCCAAAATTAGAAGTTATGTACTTACCATAACGTTCCATCTGAGTAGGTGGATTCATTTGTCTGCAACCTGTGGGTATGGATCCGATATCGGATCCAAACCGGCATGGTTTATCCAGCTATGGATCCGAGCTCCTAGCTCCTCCCCTCACCCATAATGCCCTGCTCTCCCTACATGACCTCAGATTGAGTTTGCCCTGCACCAACTACCCTAACTAAAGGGTAACGCACCCTATGCAGGAAACTGACAAGGCCAGGGGGATAGGAGGGCGGGATGGTTGCAGACAAATGAATCCACCTACTCAGATGGAACGTTATGGTAAGTACATAACTTCTAAATCTGAAGTAGGAGAATTCATTTGTCAGCAACCTGTGGGACAGAGTCCCCAGCTACCTGAATCTTGGGTGGCCATCATGGAAGGATATTCCAGAGCACCGCGGAGCCAAAGGATGCTCTACCTCTAGACGTGACGTCCAGCTTGTAATGAGTAATAAAGGTATGAGATGAAGCCCAAGTGGCTGCTGAACAAATGTCATCCAGAGGAACCCTAGACTTAAAGGCCGCTGAAGTAGAGACAGACCGGGTCGAATGAGCATGGACTCCCTCCGGTGCGGGCCTCCCAGAGGCTTGGTACGCCAACAGAATACACTGAGAAATCCAGCGTGACAAAGAAACTTTGGAAATTGGTTTACCCAGATTGAATTTGGCAAAAGAAATGAACAACTGATCTGATTGCCTATGACCAGCTGTCCTATGAACGTAAAAACAAAGCTGCCTGTGAACATCCAAGGAATGCAGCTTGTATTCGCCTTTGTTTTGATACTTCGGGAAGAAAACAGGGAGGTTGATGGACTGATTAATGTTAGCTTCCGAAGATACTTTAGGAAGAAAGGAGGGATTGATCCTGAGGCACACCCGGTCCGGATGAAAGATCAAATAAGGCGGTTTCATGGACAGGGCCTGAAGCTCAGAAACTCTCTTAGCCGAAGTAATGGCTACCAAAAAAGCAGTCTTAAAGGACAAGAATTTAAGATAGACTGTGGCCGCAGGTTCAAGGGGAGCGGTCAAGGCCTGAAGTACCAAGGAAAGATCCCACGGGGGAACCGTTTCTTTGACAGGGGGTCTGAGCAAAAAGGTGCCTTTTAGGAAGGTTTTGCATAACTTAGCTGACATAAGAGACCCTGAATCATGACCAACATGGTAATGAGATATGGCCACCAGCTGAACTTTGACCGTGGAACTACTGGCGCCATCATTAGAGAGAGTAGTAAGGAAATCTAGAACCAAAGGAAGGGGAACCGTGAAAGGATCTAGGCCTTGCCGCTCTGCCCAAATGGAGAAACACTTCCATTTACTGCGGTAAATTTTTCTGGTAGAGGGCTTGTGGGCCGCTACCAGAATGGCCTTAACTGGGGACGAGATACCGGGAGTCCTGATTAGGAGTGGAACTGGAGCAGCCAAGCAGTCAACTTCAGGTTGTCCAGGTTCGGAGTTGGTAGGTTCAATGGGTGTGATATCAGATCCGAAATGGGATCTAGAATCCAAGGTGGATTCACTGAATGAGACCTTAGGTAAGGGAACCAGATCTGTCGAGGCCAGATCAGGGCAATGAGAATCATTCTGCACCCCAACTGAGAGGCTTTCTGAAGTACTTGTAGCATCAGAGGTAGAGGGGGGTATGCGTAAAGAAGACCGGGAGGCCAAGCATGCACCAGAGCGTCTCTTGGAGAATCCCCTGGAGGGGGGATTAGAGCGAAAAAACTGTCGCACTTAGCGTTTAAGGGAGAAGCAAAGAGATCGCAGCAGGGAGTCCCCCACTGTGCGAAGATACGTTTCGCTACTTGAGAATTGAGAGACCACTCGTACGGGGAGAGAATGGTGTGACTGAGCTTGTCCACTAGGATGTTGGTCCGACCCGGAATACGCGTTGCGATGAGAAAGCGGTTGGTGGAGATCGCCCATTCCCACACTCTCATGGCTTCTCGACATAAAGGGTAAGACCTGGTTCCCCCCTGTTTGTTGATGTACCAGACCACCGACATGTTGTCTGATTGAATTGCAATTGTTCCCAGGGGAAGGAGGGCTTGAAGTGCTTGCAACGCCAAGAGCACCGCCCTCATTATCAGAACGTTGATATGCAGGGAGGTCTCTGAATCGCTCCACGTGCCTTGGACCATCCGGCCCGCAAAATGCCCCCCCCACCTGAGGCGGGAAGCATCCGTGGTCACTGTGGCGAGAGGGGGAGATGCACAAAAGGGGCGGCCCCTGTGAAGGTCCAGAGAATGAAGCCACCACAAGAGAGACCGCTTGCAAGCCTTGCTGATTGCAATGGGATGATACAGGGGGAGGGAGAGAAATGACCATTGTACCTGAAGTGTCCATTGAAGTACCCGCATGTTCAAGCGGGCGAGCGGAAGAAGAGTAATCGCTGCCGCCATAGACACTAGCGCCCTCAGGATCAATTCCGCAGGTGTTGAGCTGGAGTCTAGGATGGCCCGCACCTGGAGTCAAGGATGGCCCGCACCTGGAGTCGTAGATTCCGAACTCTGTCGGTTGTGAGAAAGGCTCTTAAATTTCTCGTGTCTAACCTGGCTCCTATAAATTCTATTATCTGAGTAGGGACCAGGTTGGACTTTTCTATGTTTACCGTGATGCCTAGCCAGGGAGCTAGACGAAGAAAGGAGTCTCTTGCCAAAGAGAGTAGATGCCTTGTTGGGGCAGTGAGAAGCCAGTCGTCTAGGTACGGAAAGACCTGCACCCCCTGAAGCCTCAGGTGAGCTGCAACCACTGCTAATACTTTGGTGAACACCCTGGGGGCTGCGGTGAGACCAAAGGGAAGGACCCTGAACTGGTACTGACGGGCTCCCAGCCGGAAGCGAAGAAACCTCCTGGATCGTCTGTCCATCAGAATGTGGTAGTACGCATCCTTGAGGTCTATAGAGCGCATCCAGTGATTCTCCCCTAGAAGGGGGAGGATGGACTGCAAAGTGACCATCCGGAACTTCTCTTTGGGAACTGCCAGGTTCAACAGGGACAGGTCCAGAATGGGTCTTAGGTCCCCCGTCTTTTTTGGCACTAAAAAGAACCTGGAGTATAACCCTGATCCGATCTGGTCTGGGGGGACGGGCTGGATGGCTCTTTCTCAGCAGATGGCCAATTTCTGCTGAAGCGGCCTCCCTCTGATCGGGTGGAACATTGGGGAGGGTTTTTAACTTTGGGACATGAAGAAAGGGGATCTTGTAACCTCTGGATGTAATCTGGAGTACCCAGCGGTCCGATGTAATGGACTCCCATGCCGCTAGGTGCTCCGAGAAATGTCCCCCGACTGCCTCCAGAGTGGAGCAGTCGGGCAACCCCTCAGGGTTGCTGCGTGGGCCATTCAGAGAAAGGTTCCCTGGACCCAAAGTTCCTGGGAGCCCCTCTGCCCCTAGGGCGGCGTCCTCCCTGTCCTCCTCTGCCGCGGAAGGACTGGTTGTCCGGAGCGGGTTGGGAGTGCTGCGACTTCCGAAACCACATCTTCTTCTGGCCCTTTTGGTTCCTAGAGTAGGACCTCTGGGGCACAGAGAAGCGGACTGCGACGGCCGACAGCGTCTTCCTGTTCTTCTCGCTCTGAACCAAGATGTCGCGAACCGTCTTGCCAAAAAGGGCAGAACCGTCAAAGGGGGCGTTCGCGAATGACGCCTTGAAGGGCTCCGTAAAATCGCAGTGGCGGAGCCAACCCTGCTGTCTTGTGACTAGGACCGCTCCTGCAGCTCTAGCGGCTCCCTCGGCAGCGTGGGAAAGTAACCGCATGGAGGTGTTGGTCACAGAACGAAGAGTGGCCATACAGGTGGAGTGCATTAGTTTGTCCTCCTCCGACATGGACTCTGGGGGGGATGCAGCGTATTCCTTAAGATTGCGCTGCATCCTAATGACGTGTGCCAAATAGTTGAGCGCCCTCACTGAGAAGGTCGCTGAACTAAACATTCGCTTCCCTAAACGGTCCATCATCCGAGACTCCTTGCTCGGAGGATGGACTGAGGGACTCTCCTGGGCGAGTTCCCTCTTAGTGGCTGCTGCCGACAACATGGCATCTACCGAGGGTCCCTTGCTCCAGTGGGCACGGTCAGTGGGGGGGGCTAAGGATCCTGTCGGGCCTCTTAGAGATTGGCTCCACAGTGTCCGGTTCCTTCCACACCCTGGTGGTAATAAGGTCCACCAGGGGGTCGGCAGGAGGGGACACCCAAGAGGTAGACGGGCCCACTTCAAATGCCTCCAAGAACACTGACTCATCCGAGGAAGACTTTGGGGCAGACCACCCACCTTTAATACGTAACATTTCCATGATGTCTCCGAAGCAGACATCCTCAGGGGGTGATCTTGGGGAGCCTTCCCCTAAGTCAGTGTCTTCAGTCAAAGACTCGGGGGAGTCTATGTGCCTCCTCTTACACGAATGCTTGCGAGGTGCTTCCTCGGGGGGACTGTCCGAGGAGCCCTCACCAGCAGTATCCAGAACCGCAGGAACTGCTTGGGGCAGTGAAGCGGGCTGTCCCAGTGGCCGGGTGATGGAAGCCTGGCCCAGAGCAGGAGTGTGGGACGGAGCCGAAGCAAGGGCCTGGGGTCCGGATGCCCTCAACAGAGTCCTCTCCACTACATCAAAAACCGAGGGGGAGCCAGCCTCGACAATAGGATCCGAAGGTCGGCTCCCCCTCGGATCCGATGAGCGAATCGGAGCCGGTGCCGAGCCCCTCGGATCCGAGGGACCAGTGTGCTCCGCCAATGACGGCACCGAAGGCACACTGAGTCCCTCGGATCCGAAGCTCGGGCCAAGGCTCCGAGAGGTCGGATCCGACAGACTCGAGGGCAGGGTCGGATCCGAAGTACCCAGTACTGTCGGCGCCGACCCACCCCCGGCTCCGAGGTTGCCCGGCTCAGAGTGCTCCGAACCCGGGTAGCGGGTCGGAGAAGGAGCAATGGGCTTAAAAAATGGGGTCGAGCTCCCCCCCAGAGGGGGGGGGGAGGCAGGAGCACTCCCATCTGCATCTGGGCCTGGATGAACCTTCGCATCATCCGATCCAGATCAGCACCGGAGAGGCTGTAGGTAGACCTCGACGAGGCTACCGAGGTAGGCCTTGAGTGCCGCCTCGATAGCCTCGAAGGAGGTCGGGTCTCCTCAGGCTCCGGTGAAAAGCACGGGGACTGGAGCCGAGGAGGGGGAGAGCCAGCAGCCAGAGAGGCCGGAGGAGAAGCCCGCTTAGCCGGCGGGGCCGAAACGGAGGTCTCGGCCCGCCGCTTGTGGTGCTTCTCTCTCCGGTCCTTTTTCCTGGCTTCCCTCTCCTCCGACCCTTTGGCGGGAGTTTGAGTCCCGGGTGGAGGAGGGGGAGCATGCAAGGCAGGGACTGCCAAAGCAGTGACCACCAAGGGGGCGGGGCCGAAGCAGAGTCTGGGGGCAAGAGTCCCGCCAAGACTAGCTTCGACCTCTGCTCCTTCAATGCCCTGGGGTTGAACCCTGCACAGATTGAACACCCTGAAGTGAGGTGTTCAACCCCAAGGCATCGAACGCACCGAGTGTGGCCATCAGCAGGAGAAAGCTTATGGCCACACTCGGAGCACTTTGAAAAAATTGCCTTTGGGGCCTCAGACATAACTATTTTTTTTTTTTTTTTAAAAATAGTAGTAAAAGAAGCTAACACACTCACACGAAGGCCCCAAAAAGACACACACACACACACACACACACACACACACACACACACACACACACACACACACACACACACACAGCTACGTACCAGTGAAGGGAGGGTAAAACTAAGTTAAATTAACCCAAAAACTATGAAGACAAAAAGGAAACCTATAACTTTCACACAAGTAAGTAAAAATTAAAGTTTTAAAACCCTTAGTTAAGAAAATATAAGACTTCGCTTTGGAGCTCGAAAAATCCAGCCTACACCATGCGCGGCAAACTAGATCTGAGGTCATGTAGGGAGAGCAGGGCATTATGGGTCAGGGGAGGAGCTAGGAGCTCGGATCCATAGCTGGATAAACCAGACCGGTTCGGATCCGATATCGGATCCATACCCACAGGTTGCTGACAAATGAATTCTCCTACTTCAGATCCTATGTTATATTCCACAGTGAGATCCAATATCATTGACTACTGTTGCAATAACATCAACCCGTTCCACAATCCTAAAGTAGGAATAGTGAAAAATGAAGAATAAAGAGGGGACAATCAATTATCACAATGTAGTAAAAATATAAAGGCACCTGCTAGAATATCCTAATAAGGTTGGCTTAGAGCTCACTACAGTGAAGGCCAGTCATCCCCAAAATCTTAGCACTCAAAAACCCCACACCTGTATGACAACTCACCTTGTCGGGGGGATACTCTTTTTGGTACATTCCCCTGTGGACATTGCTCTTCATGTCGGTATGTTAGCAAACTCAAAACAATTTTCCAACAAAAACACCAGCAAGGTGTACGATATAAAATTCTTTGGGAATTGTGGAACTGATTGGATTATATATTTGGCCACTTGTAAATGTTCGGCCTTTTATACTGGCCAGACGTATCGTCCATTAAGGGTACGCATGTCCAAACATCAGAGTGACATACATAACAAACGAGAAACCAATGCTCTCTACAGACACTGCTCGATACATAATAATGCTGATTTTCATTTTCTAATAATAGACAAAAACCAATGCTCTCTATAAACACTGCTTGATACATAATAATGCTGATTTTTTTCTAATAATAGATAGAATTGCTGGCAATAGAAGCAATATGCAGGGCTGACATAGTATTCTAAATAGGAAGGAAACATATTGGATAATTAAGCTGGGGGTCTTTTATCACTGGGATTAAATGATCATTTGTAGCATTTTATTGTTCATTTTTGAATGTTAATATGTGGTATATGTTTTATTTGTATGTTAATTATTTAACTAAAGGAAGTGATGTTAATGGGCAGGCTGTTTTTTTCCATTGGTGGATTGATCTATATATGGAGGGATGGTACAATCCGTTTATTTGTATTCCACTGATGAAGGCGGTTATGCCAAAACCGGTATGGAGGACTAAAGTTTGAATTACCTTCTATATGGCAGTATTTTGAGTTTTTGGCCACACACACCTCAGTGCTGGTCATTGTGTTTTGTTCCAGATTTGGTTTGGCCCTGCATTTGCCATATGTGCAGAGCTCTCTCACTTCAGTGTAGGAGGAGAGGAAACAAGGTGTGAAGTTAAAGCATTCGAAAGGTAGGCACCTTCAGTAAGGTGTTTAGCTGAGAGATCCAGAATGGGCCTCCAAGTGCCTTCTTTTCTTGGAACCAGAAACATTCTGGAGTAAAATCCCTTCCCTCTCTGGGCAGTAGGGACATCTTGAATGGTGCCTTGAGCCTGAATTTCCTGAATAACCTCTGGAAAAAGATGCAACTGGTCTTGAGGAGGTTGAGGAATGCCCATGAAGGGAGGAAGAGATTTTCAAACCATGAAGTAGCCTAGAAAAATGATGGAGAGGACCCGAGAGTCTTTGGTAATGTGTGAACAAAGAGGGAAAGAGACAGGCAAAGAGAGGAATGCGACTGGGAAGAGTGGTAATCAGAGAGGCCCTGTTTTGTCAGAATAGGATTGCTTCTGAACTGGAGTACTCCGAGTGGGCTTACCTAGAGAAACTCCTTTACCTCTTCTCTTACTTTTTTGCTATGGTTGAGACTGCCTATGAACAAATGCTGGCTAATTCCTTTGAAACCTAGGAACAGAAGAAACAAAAATCTGTTTCAGATCCTACAACTCATTTCTTTCCTGTATTTATTTGAAGAATTCTGCTCCAGCAGTACCAAACAAGCACTTGTTATACAGAGGGGCATCCATTAGCTTTGCCTTAATGTCATCAAGCAAACGTTGAAGGTGTAGCCAAGAATATCTCCTCAGTACAGAACCAGAAGCTGCAGCTTTGGAAGAAGCATCTGCTTTTGGTGTCCCTAGCTACCTGAGAGGAAGCACACAACAGAGAAAGCAGAAGTCTTAACCTCAGAATCAAGAAAGTCAGTTAAAAGTTGGCAAGTCTGGGAAAGCAGGGCCAAGACATACTGAGTCATGTGAGTCTGATAATTAGTGGCTCTTAAGGCAAGGGTGGCAGAAGCGTAAACCTTCTTGCCCAGCCTTTCCATAGTCTTAAAGTCCTTATTAGAGGGGAAGAAGCTTAGTGGAAGGCAGTAGCTTGGAAAGCTTATCAGAAGCCACAAACTACAGAGGGATCAGCAAAAGGGCACTTGCATAAATGCTTGCATTCCTCTGGCACCTTATAGAAACAGTTAGGTTTCTTAGGGGCATGGGGTTGGGTATCTGCAGCCTGTGAAGCAGAGAAGGCATCCAAAATAGAAGGTACAGTAAAAGGTTTAGGGGAATCCAGCTGAAGGAGCTCATAGTATCACTTGTGCACATCAGACACCTGAGAGCAATCTCATTTGAAATACTCCATCATCCTTACACTGGTATCCCCAGAAGAGATATCTTCAACATGAGAGACTGGACTAGTGGATTCCTCTTCCATAGAGCTGTAGTCTAAAGGAGAAGGAATCTGTGTGGAGAAGGCCAAGGACTCCTTATCAGAATCTACCTCTTCATTCGAGAAATCCTCATCTCTAACCCTTTTGGAAGGGTAAGGCGACCAAGGAGGAGCTAGAACAGAGAACCCTGAAGTGGTTTCAGAGCCAAAGGGTCCTTAAAGAGGCCCCAAGTAAAATTCTGCCAATCACTCTGAGGGTCTTTTGGAGCAGGAGATAAATGCTTTGTTTTCTGTTTCTTTTTTAAATGGATGTCTGCCGTATGAAAGATAGAAGACTCGGACAGACCTAGGTCTGCACTCCAAAATCACAGTTGGCACTTCCTCCCTCACTAAGATATCAGGAATACCACTAGGCCCCTTCTGTAATCACAAGCCAGGATTCACCCAGATATCTGTAAAAGATTCCTGCAAGGCCTCAGTGGACGTGCGAGCAGTCAAATCCTTACCAGTCTCAGAATCTGACACAGCAGAGGAATCTGAGTCTGGAACTGGGTGAACCTCTGGGCCTTAATCAGTCTTGAGAGAGAGATGTCCGATAAGAGGCGCAGCTGAAGAATCCAGCCAAGCAGTCTCGGCCTTCTTCACTGGTGGCTGTACTTCGGACATAGAAGCACCTTCCCATCGAGCCCTGAGCTAAGTGTTTAAGACAGTGATTCTCTAGATAAATTTTGACAGAGGAAAGGTGACTTCTGAGCACCTTAGGGACAATCTAGATACATTTTGACAGAGGAAAGGTGACTTCTGAGCGCCTTAGGGACAAAGGCCTGACAAATACTGCAAGAGGTATGATCATGAGCACCCTCCTAAGCAAAACAAACACTGCTTGTGGCAATCCTTATAAGGATTATGTCTCTCATAATTACATTTTCCACTTCTGGATGACATTAACCACAAATATAGAGAAAGCAACAGAAAATGAGGAAAAAACACCCCAGGGGTACTTATCTAAGCCAAGGAACATCACAGCAACACAACAATGACTCGGGTGATCAGACTGACTATCAAAGGATAGCACTCAGACTGGAGGCAAAGAATTTCTGAGAAGGGTACATCCAGACATCCCTTTTATGCTCTAAGCTATGTGAGGAGCATACTAGTTACATACAGCATACCCTACGGCAACCTAAAGGCTTTGGTATACTGGCCTGATGTCGGGTTGCCTTGCGGGCTACATCCCATGTGCTAATACTGCAGCAGTGAATGGAAGGACATCCTTTGAGACACATTTCAGTCTCTCCACCAAAGTTCTATTTATTTTGCAGACAAA
Source organism: Protopterus annectens (assembly GCF_019279795.1). Lineage (NCBI taxonomy): Eukaryota > Metazoa > Chordata > Ceratodontiformes > Protopteridae > Protopterus > Protopterus annectens. Next base: position 901,477,793 of record NC_056747.1, on the reverse strand, counting down.
GTTCAGGTCCTTGGTCTAGTGTTTCTGGTGGTATTTGTTTTGCGGATGTGCAAATGATCCATCAGAGCTGGATCTGAGGATGCCATATATACTAGGCATAGATCACCTCTCAGAAACCTGTAGCTGACTGAGTACAGAAAGGGCCTTGAGGTGACCTGTGTAGAACAAAGTATTCATACCCTGGATTTTCCTGGTAAGGAACATATGAGGGCATTACAAATACATGGTTAGGGCACATGCCAAAGGGGGTATTGTACTCAATGATGGGTCTGATAAGGACAGAGTAGAGTGGTACTATAACTTCCTTGGACCTGGACACCATACCCTTGCTTATGAGTTGGGCTACATAGAATGATTTTCTTATCTTGCCTACATGTTGGTCTAAGGCCAGATTACCACATACATAGTTTCCCAGATCCATATCAGGTTAACTCTTAGGGGTGTTTTATCAATGGAGTAATTAAATTGGGTGGATGGTTTCTCAAAAGTCACTACAACGCATTTCTTTGCACTGGGTTTAAATCTGCGACTTTGACATCAGCCATTTTTTGCATTACATCATGTAGGGTGTCGCTTTCATGGGGGAATCTATGCTAGCACCCATTTTACATCATCTGAGAACTTGGTGAGCAAGAAGCCTTTGACATTAACCTTTATTTCAGAGGAGTAGAGCGGGTCCAACACAGAACCCTGGGGTACACACCACTGATGACCAGTCTTCTGGTGGAGGTGGTCTCACCGATCCTGACTTCTTTGGACCTGTGAGACAGCCAGCAATCCAGTGAGTTATGCAGACATTTATGTCAAGTTCTGAGTTTGTCAATAATACTTGAGTTGGTAACTGCAATGAAAGCCTTGGCCAGGTCAAGGTAGGAAGACATGCATGGTTTTCCCCTCATCTATAGCATCCATAGCCTTGGTGACCCTCTTGAAGAAGTATACCAGGCTAAGTAGACAAGCTCTTCCCTCAACAAAGCCAAACTGGGATGAATCCAATGTCTGCAGGTTGCAAATGTATCTGTTGATCATTTCCAGGATAACTTGTTCCATGGTTTTGAATATCAGACTCGTCGGGTCTGTAGTTCCAGGAGTTAATTGATAGTCTACCCATATGAAGAGGGATGACCTCATAATAGACATTGTTTTACTTTAGTAGACCACCTAGTCTTGTTTAGTTGAATCAAAGAGCTCTTGTATCTATGAGAGTTGCTCTTTCTGATTCTAGCCATGATTTTCTTTTTAATATATAGCATATTAAGGTAAGGATTCTTCCAGTGGGATTTGTTTTTGTTGTTAGATCTGGGCTTACTTTTCATAGATGTGGGACAATAACTTATCCTCTCAGGTTCCAATCACCCTTGGAGTCCCACAAGGATCAATTCTTGGATCACTCCTCTTCACTATTTTCATTAACGATCTGAAAACCTCCATTCCCCAAACTACATGCATTCAATATGCTGATGATTCGACCTTGATATGTACAGCATCCTCCCCAGCACAACTACAAACCAGTACACAAACAACCTTTACCTTAGTTGAAAACTGGTTTCATCAAAGATGTCTCCTCCTTAACCCAAATAAAACTAAATTATTACTGTTTACACCCACACAGAAGTCCCCCCCCCATAAATTTCGTACTTATATCAAATAATGGCACAGAAATTGCTCCCGACACCACCACTAAACTCCTGGGGGTAACAATAGATAACAATCTCAACTTTGACACACACATTAACTCAACTATTAAATCAGTTAACAGAAAACTTGGATTCCTCTATAGAATCAAACCCTTTCTCACACCCTCAGCTAAGATTTCTATTGCCCAAACCCACCTCATTTCCACCCTTCTCTATGCCTCCCCTATCTACACTAACCTATCCAAAAGCAATCTGTATAAACTAGCAACCTCCTACAACAACATAGCCAGATTTGCCACCGGTGTCCCTTTCCGTACCCACCACTGCCATAATCAAACTTCTAGGATGGCTAGAAGTACAAAATCAACTTCGCTTCCAGCAACTTATTTTTATCCACAAGGTTTTACATCATCATACAAATACTCCCATACTCTGTAACCTTTTTAACTCCTATAAAAATCTTCCAACCTTAAGATCCGCTAAAAAACTACAAGTAGCCACCATAAAATCCAACAACAAATCTGGGGACTGCCTGTTCTCCAATGCTGTTGGAAATACTTGGAACAAACTTCCAAAAGAACTTACATCCCTTACTTCCACTAACCTTTTCAAAAAACAATTGAAAATCTTCATTAACAACAAATGGACTTGCCCCTGCACCAATCCTGACTGATACTATTTCTCCCTTTCTCTAAATACATGTCCACTAAAAACATTTTTTTTCCGGTACTTCTCTATCCTCTACATTTTTTTTTCTTTTGATTCAATTAAATTCTTTCTTTTTCCCTTTTTACTGTGCTGCATAAACTCATGTACATTAAATGGTTTTTGTTTATTTAATTTCTTTTTTATACAACTTGATAAAACCAATGTTTTTTACTATTTGTAACTTTAAAAATTGTTGCTAAAACATATTACTAATCAGTTTCATACTTATGTAATTGTATTGTGCTTTTGCCATTATTTTCTGTAGACTCTATGCATAATACATTTTTTTCTTGGAGCTTTCTCCTCGGGCCTCTACTGAAAATGGACATATATCCAGTTAGACTAGCCCGGTCAACAAATGTAAAATAAATAAATAGTTACGGCAGCTTTAATGCAGCCATTTCAATGTTTGTACAGAATTTCTGTAAATAATTCTGCATAGTTGGCTGAGTTCCCGGGGTTTGGGGGAGCCATAAATTTTGACAAACCATCACTTAATAGGATACAGTTTGCTTTAGAATAGTTCCTAATTGTTACAAATTTTGTTAGGTTCTCTCAGTTGATTATTTTGAGGGAGACAACTTTATAGTCAGACCTCACCAATGAGGATTTGACACAGGATGGGTGTGGGGAGAGATGGAATGCTCTCCCACACTAATGGTACTATGTCCAATGTGTCTGATTCACTGGTTGGTGTGTGCACTGTCTGGGCCAGGGTATATGTGCTGATAAAGTCTAAGAAACATTGCGCCTGGGGGGGTTACAGACAGTGTATGTTTCTCAGTCTATATTGAGGTAAAGTCTCCAATGAATAGGATATTTAGTTGGATGGTGAACACCTCTAGTAAGACTACATAAGAGCCGAGAGCTTTTTGAGTCCTAGAGAATGACCTGTACCTGACCAGCACGTGGTAAGAAACCTTGTCTGTGGAGACTTGGACATGGATAAACACCAAGACATCATCATGTTTAACCATTTAACCAACCTGGAGTTTTATTTGTTGCTAATGTACATCGAGGCACTTTCACCTTTAGCCCATCTGTGCTGCTGCTGTTATAAATGTGTGGAAGGCACTGTAGTCTTCCACTGCCGAAGTAGCTTCAGTGACAGCACAGATGTTTACATTCTCCACAGTGAGGAGAACTTGTAGGGTGTGGAGTTTATTTAGATTCCAAGCATAGAGCAGTAGCACCTTACTGTTGTTTTGAGGATTTGTTTTTTTTTCCGCTATGTTGGTAGTTTTGTTATTTTGACATTGCCTAAAAAAGATTCTAAGAAGGTACATAAAGCTTTAGCCAATATCCAAAAGCCCAGGGAGGGCAGGCGCACACCATCCTTGGCAAAGTAGTGTGTGTTATTAACCATGTCCTTCTATGCTGACAGATACAGGATTCCCCTGGAGTGACACCAGAAACTAAGCCAGTTATTAAAATCAGTCATTTTATGTTCATACTTCAGCATCACCCTTGGTGAAGGTAGCGTACTGCTCACTGTAAGGTGTGTACCTGTCTGTGACACATGGTCAGAAAGATCCGTAATGTCTCTTTTCATATAGTCCAGTGAGATGTCTCGGGTCATTTCTCCCACATGGACAAGGACAGAATCATAGTGGCACCTGTGGTGCAGTGACTTGAATGCATGCATGATATTGCAGGATCCTTGCTTCTGACAGGCAACTAACTGCTATCTTCAATTTGTCCAGCCTTGATACCGGAGCATGTGTGTGTCATACAACAGAATCCCCTATGACAACAGTACTAGGTAAAGTGTTTGTTTGCCTTATGGACTTTGTTCTTGCGGGATGATTGATTGCAGGCTTATGTGTGGTGTTAGGTGCTGCTTTACTGGTTGCTGGGGATAGAGGTCTATGTGGGTGGTGAGTGCTGTGTGTTTTGTGTGTGTGTGTGTGTGTGTGTGTGTGTGTGTGTTCTTGACAACCTTTTGCCTCCAAGGAAGATATGCATGTACATCTCTCTCATACTATGTTAGTTTCCTTAAGATATAAAAGATTTGTCTGACTACATAAGACAACTGCTACACTGTCTCAGGATGTCCATATCTGCCAAGCTGGCCACACAGACGTTAGGAAATTTTAAATCCATGTTGTCAGGACCTGTATTACGGGTGGGCTATTACGTTTAGGGAAGTGGTTTAATAGGAGTCACCTAAGTAGTGTCTAGGGTTAAGGACAGATGTTAGATAGTGCCATGATCTGATATTAGTGCTGGTTGGTGCGCTAACTAGCTAGCATAAGCTTAGCTCCATGCATAGCAGGTTAAAGTCCCAAGTACTAACTTTATAGGTTTCCTACTATACAGGGTACTGCTAGCTGCTACTGCATGGCAAACAACTCTTTCATTTAAAAAAAAAGCACCTAATTTATAGCAGGCACATGTACAGAATAAAAGAAGACAATCTTGTGAAGATTTGGAACAGACATGATGGTATGAGGAAATGAGGGTGCCCAGCAAAGAGGTGGATGGATTCTGTATCAGAAGATCTGAGACAGTAAGGCATGAATGTTGAAAAAGGTTGAGTGTGATACTGAATCGAGAGAAATGGCAAAATTTAACAACACCCTAACCCCATGTAGAAAATGAGAAAAGGGTGGTTGATGATTATTACTACACAGACAGAAAAAAGCTGAAAACTAACTCCTGTGCCACCTGGCCAATAAATGACTACACTTTGTGCTCCTTGTACTGCTTCCCAACTCAGAGAGCTCAGGTAAGTACCTCCTGCCACAAGATGGATGGTCCTGGAACTTCTTAATGTAAAATCAAGTAGCTCTCAAGTGCAGATTAACAACAAATAACTAAGTTTGTAATAAGCCGTCTGGCTGATGAAACAATCTAATTTTAAGCCACCCGGTGTTTCCCAACTTAAGACTGACCAGACTACTTTTATTACTGCCACTAGAAGAGCAGGCACACTCTTCTTAAGGTAAAAACGCACTTTGGTTAGCCAAAAGTGAACCGGTACCAACTACCTATAATAAATAATTGTCCCTTTAAGCCACCCCCCCCCCACACCCCACCCTTGTGTGTTTCTCAACTTGGATAGATCCAGGCTACATTTCTACTCCCACTACAACTGCAGTCCAGTCCTAGTCTTCATAATGTAAAAACACATTTTAATTAGCCAAAAGTAAAAAGGTTTCAGAAACAGATCGAATAACTAGCTACAACAAGTTAATTCTTGCTTTAAGCCTTCCTATGTGTCGTCCAACTCAGACAGACAAGGCTATTTTCTACTCTCACTAGAATTGCAGTCCCAGTCTTCTTAATGTAATAACATACTTTAGATAGCCACAAGTGAAAAGGTACCAGAAACAAATCTAACAATTAGCTACAAGCAGTTACAACACGATTCAAAGGCAGACAAACCAGCAATGAGGAACACACATACTTTAAGGAACTTTCAAAGTATACTAATAATCTCAGGTGGGCTTCCCCAGTTTCTTCTGTCAGTAACCAGTAAGATGAGTTGAGGAGATAAGACTTGGAGGAATTTCTAGGGCCAGGAATACAGAAAATGAGACTTCAAGGAGCTTCCAAGGTAAGACATACAGTAGAGGTAGGCAGTTCAAAGCCTCCAAGTATAAAAGAACAGGAGTAGAATGGGTGAGGTACCAAATTCAGAACAATGCAAGGAAAAATGCAATAAAATGAGGGTCCAGTCAGAATGCCTAGGCCAAAAACAGAAATCAAAAAGCACTACAGACTATAAAAATGCCTTAAATTAATAGCTACAACTTCAGATAAAGAGCAAACACAGCACACATCACCAATTTAAAAGGTAAGATAAGTATTGTACATTTAGTTTAAATGTCCTTCTCTGGATGCAAAATGTAGTCCAAATGCTTTGTTTTCAAGCTTCCAGCAGTGCCAAGATTAAGAAGGCTGTTTGAGTACTATAAAATACCAGGGGTCTGGGTTAATTACGATAGACTGTGGATACAAGTCGCACAAATGGCCAAAGCTGTTTTTTGAAAAGTAACTACAACACAGAATTAGATAAGCAATGCTGATAATTTACTTGAGAGCTCCAAGAAATAACAATGGGCGTCAGACTCAGAAGAGAGCCATTAAAAATGCAATAAAATGAGGGCCCAGTCAGAACACATAGGCCCAGCACAAAAACCAAAAAGCACTGCAGACTATAAAAATGCCTTAAATTAATATTTTTTAACTTCAGATAAACATCAAATACAACTGATTTAAAAGGAGAGAAGTACAATGTTGTAAATGTAGTTTACATGCACTTCCCTGGATGCAAAATGTAGTTCATATGCTTTGCTTTCAAGCTAGCAAAATTTCAGCAGAGCCAAGATTAAGATGGCTGACAGTGTATAATGTAACTTTGGTTGTTAAGTCATCTAACTTTGTGCAAGGCTACCAGAAAAAAAAACATCTTTCTGTCTTCTAAACTACCTTGATATTAATGCAATTTGTTTGGCTTTTGGCAGTACAACATCAGGCTGTAACTGCTGTTTTATCATTCAAGTCCTGCGCAAAGACCAACTGATTGATAAATTCCTGGTGCAAGACACCAGTTAGAGTTGGATTTTCTTTACGGTGGCCATATTTCAAACTACTGCTTGAAATATAGAATATTTTTAAATCTACCATTAAGAAATGTAAGACTTCCAATACTGGCTTACCTGACTACTTACCAGCTTGGAAATAAGAACCCATTCTCCCAGATGTCCTCATTCTGCACATGTGCAGGACAATTAACACTCACTGAAAAGATGGTAAGCCGCTATTTAAAAAAATGCCCAAGTCAGCTAATGCTTTTAGAAGTTGGTAAACTTGTCTGCAGCATTCATACCCTTCCCCCACTTTATACAACACTTACAGACCTATCATGTTTCTGTTTACATCTCCAGTTGCATATGCATAAATCGGTATATTTATTTTGAAGACTCATTCTCCAAGTCTTTCACTCCAGCTCCTTGGTAACCATTTACACGTCTCCTGTTGCCCTATAAGTCATACTTTTCTAGTATAATTTAAGATGTTGGCAAACCATCTTGGACGCTGTTACATTATCAAGAAGAAATTAAGTAAAATTTCAGAATAGTCTACTGAATTAATTTTGTCAAATTGTTTGCAGTAATGTGATTTACTGCAACTATTACTTGATTGCTGCTAATAACAGGGTTAAGTCACTGATGGCTGCTCTGTAATTCTGCATTGTCACTTGCTAAAATGAGCTACTTCTTTTTTCTGTAACATAAGCTTTTATATACATCAGTAACAGATCAATGCAGTGAAAAAAAAGTTAAGTACTTGCCATAATGTTCCATCTGTGCTATCCATTTTCATTCTTCCTCAACTAATGGGTTCAGATCCAATCCTCGGATCCAACTCAGCCATTATACTAGCTTGTGGCCTCCAACAAAATCTCGAGCTCCTTCCCTACTCATAATGCACAAACTCCTAACATTTCTCAGATCTTGCTTGCTGTTTGAAAGGAAGACTATAATGATATGCCATAACTGGATTTCAACACAAAGGACATTGGTCTCTTTGAAGTCTCTCATTCCTCCAAACATCAGTCAGTGGGTAGGTAGGGAGCTGAGGAAGAATGAAAATAGACAACAAAGATGGAACGCTATGGTGCATACATAACTATTTTTATCTGATGATGTCAACTTTCATTCATTCCTCAGCTAATGGGACAGAGTCCCCAGATACCTAAAATCCTGGGTGGACTGCAAGGAATGACACTCCTGAGTACGGCTGAGGCAAAGGCTGCTCTTCCCCTCGAGACCAGATCTAGTCTGCAATAAGTGATAAATGTATGAGGATATGACCAAGTTGAAACCGCACATATATCGTCCATAGAAGGTCTAGAATGGAACACAGCAGAAGTTGCATAGATCTTGTTGACTGAGCCTTTAAGGGCTTTGGTAAGGGGAGATTAAATTTGTTATAAATAAAATGCAATCTGTCAGCCTTCTAGCTTTGTAACTGATTAGCCCAATTGACTATATGCAAAGGAAACAAATAGTTGATCTGTCTTTCTAATCTCTGTTGTTCTGTGTAAACAGAAAGATAATGGTCTGTAACATTCAGTAAATGCAGCATATATTCCCCTTTATTTTTAAATTTGGAAAGAATACTGGCAAATTAATGGATTGGTTGATGCTGGATTCTGACACCATCTTACGAAGGAAAGAAGCACTGGTATGTAATGAAACCCTATCCTCATGAAAACTCAAATATGGAGGTTTAGAAGATAAATGCCTGAAGTTCTGAAATTCTTCTAGCAGATGTAATTGCAACTAAAAGTATAGTTTACATAAAGCCTCGCACAGTTTACAGGGAGCCAGTGAAGAATTTTGAAATCCCACATGAAAGGTACAGATTGCTATGAGTTGGACTTTAATAGTTGATGAACTAGCACCTTCATTAAATAAACTCACTAGAAATTCTAGAACAGACTGAAATGGAGCTGAGAAGGGGTCTATCTGATTTTGATCTGCCCAACAAACTTTTTTTTATTAAATTGGTAGAGTTTCCTAGTATAAGGTTTATGGGAAGATAAAATCATGGAACAGACAAGGGAAGACAGCACTGGCTGTCTGGTTATTAAAGGAAATGGAGCTAGCACACTGTCACTTTGAGATTTGAGATATCCGGGTGAGCCGTGCCTGTCGGGTGACACAGGAGGTTTGGAACTGGATCCAGAGTCTACGGTGGATATAGAAAATGAGGCCAAAGGAAGAAACACCAAATCTGTCAAGGCCAGTAAGATGCAAACTAAAGATGACTGCTCTTCAATTGGGCTGCTTCTGGAGGAATTTGAGAATTAGGGGAGTCAGAGGATAAGCATACAGAAAGATCGGGGGGGGGGCAATCGTAGAGTAGAGCAGCCTTCAGTGATTTCCCCTGATTGGGGGGGGGGGGGTTTGATCAGGGCATAGAAGCTGCTGCACTTGTTTAGGGGAGATGCAAAAAGATAGCAGCAAGACTGGCCTGACTGGCTGAATCATCTTCATCACTTTGTTGTTGAGAGACCATTTGTGGGGTTGTAAGAAAGACCTGCTCAGTTTGCCTGCTATCATGCTGGACTTCCCCGGAATATGAGTTGCTATTAAAAAGCGGTTGGAGGCTACCGCCCATTGTCTCACACTAGAGGGCCTTGGTTTCTCGACACAGGGTCTAAGATCTGGTTCCAGTTGTTTGTTGATGTACCAAAAAGAAGTTATGTACTCACCATAACGTTCCATGTTATGTTGTCCATCTCGACTTACTTCTTATTGGTTGGGTTCAGAACCGATCCTTGGTTCTGACTTGGGTCATTACTAAAGCTTGAGGTCTGCCACTGGCTTGTGGCTGTATCCTTATCCCATGATGCTCTAATGCAACTCCCCCAAATCTCATTTGCTGCTACACAGATCACAGGCTTCCATCTTGGCTCTGTGTAAGTCAACCACTTTACTACCTTTCATTACCTTTTATTGCCTCTGAAAATTGTTCCTTATTAAACATTTTCTTGTACTAGTTAGTAATTGTAGTTAGTAGAATCATTTGTTGTTGAATTGTTGCTTTTAGCCATAGTTACGTTAGGCCTTGTTTTATCCCCTATCCCGGTTAACTGCCTTTAGACTAAATTGCTAGTCCCGTTTAAATTACAGGGTTAACTCGGCCCGCTTCAGTGAGAGGGAAGTTTTTTTCGAACTGTATATTTTATTACTGCCCCCCCTTTAGATAAGGAGAAATAGCCCATTTAAGTTAGAGGGCTGCCGCAGCCAGTTTTAGTTACAGGGCAACCTAACTTTTTTCAATCTCTCTTACTCTAGTTAAAAAAAAAAAAAAAAGTTTGTTTCATTTACTTCAGAAATTAACGGTTGTTGTTGTAGCTGTTGGTTTTTGCTCGCATGTGTGTGTGTGTGTGTGTGTGTGTGTGTGTGTGTATTAATATGTCAAAAGAGCACAAGGAGACTAAACCTTTGGGTTTTAAAAAGTGCAGTCAAAAGATCTCCATTTTGGACTCTCATACTATTTGTGTTTATCGTTTGGGAGCAGTTCATCTGCAAGAATCATGCTCAATATGTCACCCCTTTAGCTCCAGAGTGCTATTAGAGCATAGGAATACGTTGATTGTTAGAGGTCTGTTAAAGCCCCCCTTCCAGGAAGCTTTGGAAGAAGGCCTGGGCACATCAGGATCACAAAAATCTCCTTCAGCTAAATCAGACAAGTCAAAAAGATCTTTTACCTCTTTAGGACAATCGGAACCTACCATGAAAGTGAGCAAAATTGCATCTCCGGCTCAGACCACTTTAAAACCGACAAAGACTGTTTTATCGGCGCCAATGGCTTCGGTGCCTATGGAATTTGAAATCAGGACCCGATCCCCAGAATTGGAACCGGTTAGTCCTGATCTGAAATCACCAATATTAAAGTCAGTCAGATCTCCCACCCTCTCTCCTCTAGATCCTCCAGAAGTCTTTCGGACGATGATGTGGATAGGGTGGTGCATAGGCTTCTGAAAGCACTGGCAATGCAGTCATCTGAGAAGTACAAGGTGGATCTGAGGGGGTAGGAACCATCTGGCTTGCTGGAGCAGAGAACACTTTCTTCACAACCTCAAAGGCAGACAGCTCCAGGGAGAAGATAATGGAGCCAAGAAATCAGGTTTCTGGCTTGTCACCTCCCTCCACCCTGACAACAATCCACATGAGTCGGAAGTTGGAGCCAAGCTGTCAAGTCCCAAGAGGAAGAGGTGGCTCTGAAAACCTCAGATTCAACTCCAACCTCCTGGATTTGACAGGGTTGCTATGGCTCCAGGAGTCCTTGTGTTCAGAGGATGTCGGGGCCAGTGCACTTTGAGCAGTATTCAGATCCAAAGACTGTGCTTTCTTCATATCCGAGCCAGCCAGACAGACCTGGAATGCTCTTATCAGAGGACTCTAAAACAGGTTGGATTAGAGAAGGAAAAAACTATCATAACAGAAGTACTAAACTATTTTTTTTAGCCAGAAAGAGGAGGAAAGTTAAATACCAAAACTGGTAAAGAAGAACTGCAATATTCTTGTAGAGAGGATCAGGACCAAACTCATTAGATGAGGAAGAATGAAAATGGCTAACATCAGATCTAAACTTTTTTTTCTACTGTACTCTTTTCTTCAGTAGCCTCTGCTACTTGTGTCTGTATTCTGTGCAGGACTGATACTCCAGTCATTGTAATGGGTCTTGCTCAGGTGACAACCTGGGCTGCAAAAAATTACAAACTTTCTTAAAATAAAATTATGCCTTCACAATGGAAGTCTGCTGCAGGCATGTCTTTAGTCTGTGGAGATTTTCTGTTACATTACTATGCTCTACAGATTTTTAAGTGAAAACATGCATGCTTTGCTTAAGACATATGCAAGTTTATATGAAGTACCAGTAAAAAAAAAAAAAAAGTTTTCTCTCCATTAAACTACCTTGCTGTTAAAGCAATTTGTTTCATTTTTGATACTATAACTACTTCAAGAAGAGAACTGCTGTTGTCATTTTTAAGTCCTATCAAGGGAACAAAGTTTGACTTTCCTTATGGCCTTATGGTTGCTATATTTTAAATTAGTGTGTGGAATCTAGCTTAATTTTCAAATCCATCAAAATACATAATACTTCCAGTGCTGGCTTAACTGCTTACTTACCAACTAGGAATTCATTAGAGTCTCTCAGCTACCCTCTTGCTAAGTGAGCATCACCTGCTTTACTCCCTTTCCATCCCCAATTCCCTAACCAACCTATATATGCTTGCATTTATTCTAAATGGTTTCCTCCCCTTCTCCTCTGACAATCCTCCCCCTTGAAACATAATACTGCCCCACAGTACATTACTGACACAGCATTCCAACAAGTTTAAAACTTCCTGTAGTCTTAAAGCATTATTACAACCAAATCCCTAACATTTCTACAAATACTAAACATATGCGCAACACAGAATCATGCAATTCACACAGCTGTGTTTCTCACTCTCTTCTTCTACTAGAACATTGTACATCTTAGCAATACCTTTATATACATTTAACAATCACCTTAAATCCTTTGAACCAAACTAAAAATACTCACTCCCATTTTCTAGCAATTTGTACAATATCGTCTATATCTATTCAGAGATATCTATATGTCAATGACTCACTTTCAGACTCTCACATTAAGCATAAGAATAAATCACAACTCTTCTACAAATTCCAGAAAAAAAATTACTTAAACTTATGTGGTGATATTTTACCCTAAGCCAGTACTACTTTATCCCCACACTCCTGATTTACTTACATCTACATTAATACAAGTTTGAACATGGACTCTCTCAACAATTCAATCAAAACTTATACTTTTAATATTTGTTTGAAGAGTATTGTATATTTGATAAACTATACTCACGGATGGCTCTCAATTACCCAGGCATTCTTATCACTAAAATGCGGTTAAAAGTAGAAATTAAAGATGTTCACATTCTTCTACCGAACTACAACATCTTAAGAGCAGAAAGGAAATAAAGAAAAGAGGTGGACTTGCCATTATCTACCTCAACCATCTACAACTCATGCTCTCTCCCAATTCAACGATAGTGCTATTCTACTTAAACACCCAAAAACCTCTCCCATCATAGCTGTCAACAGACATTGTGGCAACAAAATTACAACAGATGAAGATATATTCTCTAGGACATCATCTCATATTCTTCATAAAACATTTATCCTAGGTGATCTAAATACTGGCACTCAAATAATAATATCAAACCTGCTATTAATCTAATCAATTCAAAACTTATCACCTAACCAACTAGATGCAACAAACTTTCCAATACTTATTCAACACCTGACTGGATTCTAACAACCTAGCCTAAAACTATAACCAAACCTGGTATTCTTCATGATGACCTCAGTGTCATCACCCTTTCTTTGTAATAAAACAAATACACTAACTAAAACCTCACCACTTTAAACTAGTATGTAGTCTTTCGTACTCCAAGAAAGTCACTTTCAGTTCTACCTTACAACTCATGAACCAGACTTTACTAAAACATCTCCCACTAGATAAAGCTACTCAACAATTTAACGCAAGCCCCATTACTGGGGGGAGGGGGTCCTACGTTGCCTCCTGGCTTGCTCAGAAAACTAAACAAATGAGGAGGTGGGACAAACTTTGGAAAACTTGAATATCAATGAAAGACCAACAATTTTATCAGCAATGTAGGAATCTTCATAACTACATAATCTTTATAAAAAAAAAAAAAAAAGACAAGAGGCAATTTACTCTAACTTGCCATACACTGTCGTGATACTAAAATGTTCTGGATTACTATTCAGAAGCTTCTAAAGCAAGTCAACAGCACCCAATCTAGTTAATTCTCAACATCAAAATATGCAAATAGCGTTAAACTTCCACACAATTTTATTAATGCAGCAACATCCCTCATACCCTTCAACTACTTACTGCAAGAAATCCGGACAAAACCTAAAATAGTTGGGGACAAAAGCCCATAAATAAGGGCAGATTTTAAATATTGTTCTTCTAAACTTAGAAAGTTGCTATAATAAAGGAATTCTGCTTGTGTGCATTTTCTGTAGGATAAGAAGTCTGAAACTCAAATGTATATCACTATTTAAAATTTCAGTCCTCAAAGATTGCCAGAAAACCACAAATATTATGAGGAACAGATCAAACATATGGGCATTCTGCATAAATCTGGAGAATTGAGAGGTATAACCATTCCCTGACCAGAGATTATGCCAATAAGCTCCCTCAACCTCTCCCCCCACAAGAAATTTAACTCGAGAGTTTTCCTTTAAACACCAACTTGTACTATCAAAAATATTTGTTCTTAAACTAAACCCAAATACCTTAAATGTTGATGAGCTACCAACTGAATATATAAAGACTGCTCCTAATCACAGTACAATCTCATAACTATTATCATGTCTTTATACCATCAACTATCATAGGAACAAGGGTATTTGACTTTACCACTTTTTCCTTGATCTATCTAAAGCATTTGACACGTCACATCAGAAGCTTCTACAAAAATGTATACAACTTGAACTGTGTAGTACTACCAGTGCATGTTCCTAAGCCACCTTAGCAATGGGTTCTAGTCTGTGAAATGGAATGGCTCATACTCCCCCTTCCAAACCAGTGTGTGTGTGTCCCTCAATGCTCTATACCTAGCCCTCTCTTATGCAATATATTTATTAATGATCTCTTGGCAACCACTAGACAAGCTTCAATAATTCAAAATGTTGTTGACTCCACCATAATTTATTTAGTGGCAAATTTGACTGACCTCCAAAAAATAACTTGGGATCCCTTCTCCTCAATAGAATCCTGGTTCATAAGCCATCAACTGCTCCCAAACCCTGAAACACAAAACTAATTCTGTTCAGACCTAAGCACTGCTCTGAAAATTAAAATGCATTCATAGTTACATCAATAAACAAAACTGAAATAGATTTCATTACCATAGTACTAAATTTCTGAGAGTCATTATAAACAATAACTTAAAAAATTGACATTCATTTTCAAATTGCTATTAAAGAAACCCATCATAAACTTGGCCTACAGGACAGAACCAAGCCTTTCCTACTAAGATCACAAGGGAAACCACTGCCTCTACTTGACTACTTCCAACATTACTTTATGTCACTCTAATTTGCATCAACTTACAAGCCCACTGTTGTTTAAACTAGATCCATACTACAATGCAATTACAAAATTTGCAGCCAATACATCTACCAAAACGTAGCATTGAACAGCCTTGAAACTCCTTATTTGAATGGAACTAATCACTGTATATACCCTTATCTAAAAACTGCTCACATCTTACTGTATTTTCTTGAAAAATGTGTCAAAGGATTTATTTTATAAAGACAAATGACGAGTCTCTATAACCAAGGCCCAAATGTTGCTGGTGATGCTTTGTACTCTAGCTTTTTATCCAACATTTTGAACTCATTTCCAACATACATCAATCTACTTCATATGTTTAAAACTCAGTTAAAGCAACATAGCAAAGATTCCTGGATTTCTTCCTATTCCACTGCCCCAGGATAGGGCCTTATCCATAAAGACATCATCCACAAACCAATTCTTGATTTCTACTATTAATTCTGAGTCCCACAGAACTAATACCAACTGCTGATGACAAGCTAACACCATAAAATCACTCTACTACTTATATCTTTCTCTTCTCTCTGTTCTACCTGTATCATTAAGCTTTTGTTACTTCCCTGACTTGACTCAACTCCTTTCCTCTCTCTGTCCGTTTCTCTGTTTTTCCTTTCCCATTAATTTTCAGATTGCATAACATATATTTCTTATGAACATGCAATTTATACTTATTTCTAACTTTAAATTGACTTTACTTATTTCTTATATTATGAAGTATTCCTGTTGCAAACGGTTTCATATTTACTATTTTCAATTACCCAATGCATTAGCTCTATAATTACCATTTATAATTTGTCTCAATCTTAGGATTTTACATAATTGCTACTGCTCTTTGAAGCTTTTCTTTTCTGCATCGTCTCTGGAAAGGAATTATTTGATGCCCCCTCGGACCTTCACAGTAAACAAATATGTGTGTCTATATATATATATATATATATATATATATATATATATATATATATATATATATATATATATATATAGGTCTACCTGATAACGACACCCCAAAACACAGACAACGAAATAACCGACACGACAAAACCGAAAAAAAAAAGAAAAGTTCAAAAACACGAAACTTCACAAGCCCGACAAACCATAATCCCGACAATCAACAAAACAAATACCTTTCCCGAAAAACACACACAAAACACAAGCACACCAAAAACCTTACAAACCTACACTAAACCTTACATACACAACTATTTATGCACTAACCTTAACCCAAACCCTAACCTTAAGGTCCATCACTATCGCACACTTACCTTACCCACACCCTAACTCACTTAACCCGCCCCTAAACCTAAAGTCCACCACTATCGCACACTTACCTGACCCACACCTATACTAACGTCTGTCACTATCACACACTTACCTTACACACACCCTGACCCCAAAGTCCGTCCCTATTGCACACTTACCTTAACATGTCAGTGTTCTCAGCATCGGGATTCTTAGCTGTCAATCTTCCAGTGTCGGTGTTCTCGTCATCGGCGTTTACAACTTTTGGCGTTTTCAGGTAGACCCATATATATATATATGTGTGTGTGTGTGTGTGTGTGTGTGTGTGATGCCCGTGCCCTGGCCCAGCAATCAAGGAACCTCAATCCTCACCACTAACACCACAGAGGGCGTCTCGTATACGAGGAAAGGATAATAAATGCACACAGTAAAGTGCAATTTCCCTTAAGAGCACACAGAGATCACAGTCAGTCTGGGGTTGGTTGTTCCCTTGCTCTCCCAATAAGACTCCCCAATGGCACAGCTATAGGGTCCAGATCTCAGCCTAGCTGGCAAGCTAACCTCCAGTACCCTCTCTGTCCAACCAGTGCTTTGTGTGTCCCTGCCTAAGTAGCTGACACACACACACTCCTGGGCAAGGCTGACAGATTCTCCAGCTGTGCCCCTATGCCCAGACTCTACAGTAATAACTCCTGCCACCACCAGCTAATAATTATCAGCTACCCAAAGGCCCTTAAAAGAGTGTCCAATTATTACTGTGCAATATTATTATCCAATAGTAGTGTAACTTAAGCAATCAAGGCTTATTGGGAGGGCTTAGTACAGGATCACTTATAAGCATGCAATGTACTCTAGAGCTTAACTTATCTCTACATAAACCAGCCACAGTTGAAAGGGGTTTAAAAATATTTAATAAATACTAAAAACAAGACAATACTACTACACCACAGTACCATTCAAGAGTTCAAAGATCACACAGAAATTTAAAATAATTCAGAAGTACAGTTCTGACATAACAAAAAAACACTTAGTCTAATCTTTTTCTAATTTCTAGCTATTGCTACAAGAAAACATACTTCTAAAGTAACTTACTTACATAGAGCATAAAGCAGTGCTGAGTTGGATAGTCAGACAAAAATGCTTACAATCTCTCTCTCTGAGCAATAGTTTTTAAAATCACTAACAAACATTTCTGCTGGGTCCTCCAAGATTACATAATTTTTGACGCTTAGGTTTCCCGGCATACACATTACATCATTTTGACACTTAGCCTGGAGTTCCCAGGTCAACAGGCTACATTATTTAGCAAGCTAACACCTGCTCAGGAAGCTACAACAATAAAAATACATTTCACATGTACACTCTAGTAATTATCCCTTAAGTTAAAACAATAGAAAGAGTGCTAATCCAGACAGACTAACTCCGAGCTCTAGAGATCAAAAGAATAGATTTGAAATAATTTTAACTTCAAAAGAAAGATATGAAATGCTTGACTTAATTTTCCTTACAGCAGATGGTAATGTTGCTACAATCTTTAAGTACAACATTTTACAGTATTTTCTTTCATTTAAGAAACAAGCCTGTATTTTACATTTATATTTACAAATGCCAGAAATATGTATCAAATTCTATTTGGCTAGGCTGACAGCGTTCACCTTTCTCTACCAGTCTTCACAATATATATATATATATATATATATATATATATATATATATATATATATCAGCCCAGCTATCTGGAATTTTGTAAATATGTCATTTGTGAATATCAACATGATTCATATAAGATGTTTGTGTTACAAATGTATTAGAGCTGTACGTCATATGAGATGGTTTGTACACACGTGTGCTGAAAAGGTATTTTACAAAGTGCTGTTTGAAATTTATCCACAGTATTCCCTACTAGAATAGAACAGAAATGTATATACACTATTGTAAGGAAACCGGAATACAGGAAGTTGACTTGCAAAACTTCAGAAAAATAGCCGAAATTAAATTATTTTATGACTAGGTCTTGTTCTTTTTTGCTCACATGCTTGAAACATCCGTTTCTTCTTGTTCTCGGGTTTGAGGGATGCATGGTGGCTGCCATTTGCTTTATTCCCATCGTAAGGTAGTACTGAGGACTCTGCAGTAGACACTGGTGGTGCGACTGTCGTATCTAATTCACTCGATGGAGTTCCCAGTTGCATTGACAGAGGTCTGTTGGAATCAAATTAGGTGGTGTTTGAAGTCTCCCTTGGTGTCCACCAAGGACTGTTCATTTTCCACCTCCTCTGGGAATGGTCACCACAGACACCTCCCTTCTAAGGTGGGGGGGAGGCATTTCAATGGGAGAACTGAACAAAGGGACCTGGGTCTAATAGCAATGTCAGTCTTCACTTCGATGTCTTGGAGATGACAGCTATCCTTCTTGTGTTGCAGGCTTTTAAGGAAGTTCTCCCCAAGGCTGTGATTCCAGTTCTTATTGGCAACATGACTGTGGTATGATACTTAAACTGGGAACCTGTTCATATCCTGTCAAGAGGTCATGAGAACTTGGAAAAGGAATTTTGTCTCAACAGTTTCTGGTTGCAACACACATCCCAGGAAGATACAACATATTAGCAGACAATTTGAGCAGTAACATTCTCTTTCTGCACAAGTGGCCCATGAATCCAAAAGTGGCTACTTGGATTTTTCGGCACTGGGACACTCTGTGTTGTGATCTGTTCGCATCTTCTTACATCAAGTGTGGCAGCTATTATACCTTAGGCCCTCCTCAAGGACAGTCAGCACAGAGTCTCTTCTGTATGCCTATCCCTTGACTCTACTGATAAGGTTCCTCCAGAACGCAGTATGTTGCAGAGTGACTGTAATCCTCATTACCCCCTTTTGGCCCCATCAAGTATGGTTCCCCCTTCCTTTCGTCTCTTCTAAAGTACCCTCTTTGGGTCTTGGATCCCATTCTGGATCTGATCTCACACCTGGTGGGTTTGAACCCACCCAACCTTCAGCTTCTGAAGTTGACCGCATGGATCCTCCAATTACCTTGACAGTCCAAACCCTCAAGCTTTCTAACAGAGTGGTGAATATTTTGTCTTCCTCTCAGATGATGTCTCAGTGCAAGGTTTATGCTAGTAGGCAGAAATGTTTTGCTTACTGGGCTGCATCTAAGGGGTTGGATCCCTTTTTGGCTCCCATAGAGGTTGAATTTGACTTCCTGAAGGATTTGTTTCACTAGACCTCTAGTTATTCTATTATTAAAGTGCAATTACCAGCCATTTCCAATTTCCACATTGGTAGAGACAATATGCCTTTAGTAGCTCTCAAAATTTCCAAGACTTTCTTCAAGGGTACATTTTTATTATGTCCTCTTGTCCATGACCCTGTCCCTCCATAGGATTTGCTGTTCATGTTCCAGGTTTTAGATGTGCCTCATTTGAACTTTCTGTTATAACTAACTTGAAGTTATCATGGAAGACCTTATTCTTTGGTGGCAGTTACTTCTGCCAAGCAGGTGTCAGAATTGCAAGCCCTCTCATCAGTATTTCTGTACTTGGTTTTTCATAAAGACTGGGTTTCCTCTTGCACAGACCCCTTTTTTTCTTCCTAAGGTGGCTACTGAAAACAATTTGAAACACTCCATTAACTTACCACTGCTTTTTTCCTGAGTTTTTCCAACAAGGGGGAATACCGACTTCATTGTCTCAATGTGCACAGACAAATGAGATTTTATTTGGCTAGAACAAAATCTTTCAGAAAGTCTAAACATTTGTTTGTTTAATTTTCAAAAGCAGGGTAGTTCATGCCAATGTCTACGGTTACTCTGTCCAAGTGGCTGCCTGACTAGTTCTGTGGGTCTACATTAGATCACCAAACGCTTAAAGCGAACAGTGATTAGTCGACCCTATGTAAGCAAAAGCTTACAACTTCGAACTGTCAGAACAGTGATTTATTTCCTAGGGGAAAAAAAAATCGCTGTTCCGACAAAAAAAAAAAAAACTTTACATTAAGTAGGGGGCTTCACCCCCCATACCCCCCTACTTAAATATACCAACTCCAAGACTGCACTACAGTGCCAAAAACAGCAAAGTAGCTAAGTGGCCAAGCAAATTCTTTCCCGGGGGGGGATCGCTCAAAAGTCGCTTCGATATTTTGCCGTTTCAGGCTTTTCAGTTTGACCAAGACGCATTCAAAAGAATGTGTCTTGGGTCTTCTAATAGGGAACCATTTCTGTTGGATACAGTTTGAAAGGAAAACCCTTGCAGGGTAAACCAAAAAATCATTCTACTAAAGCTATGGAAACTTTTGCAGCTGTTACCTGGGGTAGGTCCTCACACCTTTGTGCTATATACTTCCATGAGACTTCCCTAGGGTTTACATGGCAGAGGACTCTGCCCCACAGGTTGAATCCAAATACAAAATACAACATCTGATATGAAAGTTATGTACTTACAATAACAATAGATCAGTGGTGTCTTTTTCAGCCTGGTTTAACCTTCCCTCCCCTCCAAACCCAGCTTTTTGTTTTGATTTTTGTTGAGCCTCTTTAACCATGAGATGACAGTTGGAGAGATTTTTCTTTTCCCTTTTCTGTTGGGACCCCACATGTCTTTTGCCCATGGAGTTTGAGCATTGTCAGCTTGGGGTATTATGGGGAAAACTTAATCTCAGGTAGTCCTGAGGAGCAAGGGATGTTGGGTAGAGAAGATGGAGCTCGATGGGCTGAAGTTTATGGAAAATGGCTGGTCTCAAATATGAATCAGATCCAATAACCCACAGGTTGAACCAGACAGAAAAAGGCAACATGGATCTAATGTAATGTTAAGAACGTAATTTTCATTCTTCTGGATCTGCAGTACAGTTCCTAGCTGGTACATTTTCATTGTGAAATCACTATGACGTCACTGTGTTTCTCTGAGTTCTCAACTTCCTCATATATCTCAAGACACGTTAAGTGGACTGGCAGTGCTCCAAAAATTGCACTTCTTGAGAAGGAATGGTACTCTGTCCAGGACTATTTCCTGCATTATCTACTTCCTACTGGGACAGGTTCCTTTTCTTCTCAGTAACCATAAATTGCATTAAGCTGATACCGAAACTGGCACTTTGTTGATGAAACCCTTCAGAGACAGAGAGCAAACATTGCCAAAACAGTAAACACAATAGCACAAAAGTAGTGTTTAATCTGAAATGTTTTTTCCAACCAGACAAATGCTCAGACATTGACCAGTTTAGCTTTACTGCAAAACCTAGAGGAATACAAAGAACTGATTGACTGTTTGTTGTACAAGTTATCTCCTACATAAATATTTGTTGAAACTCTAAAACACCACAAATTACAGACTTATAAACCACAGTGAGATCACCCTCTCTCTCTTTTCTAGACTTTACTGGATGAATGTTAACACTCTGCATAGAGATACAGTGAAACCTTTCTCAATAAACTTCAGACACATTTATCGAAAGTGTGTCAGACAGAAATCAAACAGTGTAACTTGTACCTTATTAAAGCACAACAGACATCAACACCTTCTATTTTCTTGTATCTATTCTATTTATTTACGTATATCTAAAGGCTGAATATTTACTGATTGATCCAGATCCCTTTCATAGGCAAATTCTGAAAATACACATCTGCCCAATGCATGGGACTAAATGGAATTAAGTGTCAACAATACATAATAGCACAAGCATTACAATACATACTTACAAGTTCATTTTTGCCAAGGCCAGATGCGACCAATGACATTTTTCTTCTGCTTGTCACTACAGGACTCTTGCTGTTTCCAGTTTTACTGGATGGAGGAGGCAGAAGTAAGAAAGGTGATCTCTTTAGCAGAAGCCCTTTAGCACTCTGTCTTGGTGTTGTTTCTGTTTCTAGACCTTTGTTGGCTTGTAGCCTCCAGGAGGCATCTTTTGACATTTGTGTATTTCCAGTGGAGGAACATGGTTCATTTTCAACAGCTTCTGCATTTTCTCCTGGAAAAATAAAAAATAAAGATATTTTTATTGCATCAGTGATGCTGATTTTGTTATTTAGTACATCTGACAATGTAGCAGAGTTCAGTTGCTAATCATCAAGACTTTATACAGACTTCTCAGTGTCAGCCCACAACAATTCAAAAAGGGTAATGCTGCTTGCTGTTCTACAGTAAATCACTGTAGCATGAAGTGGAACACCTCACCTTTGGAAACTATCTGGAAAAACAGCGATACTTCAATAGCAAACCATAAGCATGAACTACAAAAGTTACTTTAAGGAAAACATGAACAAGGTATGGACCATGTAATAAATCAGGGTGTGTAAAGGAAGTAAAAACAGAATGTGAAAGATGGCAAAAAATGTGATAGAGGTGAAATCATCATAGCAACTCTTCGGTATTTATGACATACTACAAAGTTAGAAAGTTGGAAAGCAGATACAAAACCTGTTTTGAAATAAACTCTACAGAACTGTTATACTTTGTTATATTTAGTGAAATAAAAGCAGATCTAATGAATGCACGAGGTCCTCTGATTAACTACTCTGCAAAAATCAAGCAGTCTAAGTCTCGCGTAGTTGTCCATTTGGCTACAAATGCCTACCCACAGAACAGATGTACCTGAGGTCTGTAGGTGGAAAAGCAGTAGTGGAAGATGAATTATCCACTAAGATATGGTGATTTTAACTGAACTTGCTATCAGCTATCCCATCAACACAAGAGCAGCACGTGAAATGTAACACTGCCATTTGTCCATGCACTCCAGAGTTCTTTTTCCAAATACTTATTTTTACTTAGAGATGTCTTCACAGAACTTTTTTTATTCTTAACAAATTGGTATTTGTTTCTAAAAACTGTCAATAAATACTGGAGATGTGACCAAATAACCAAAGCCAATTGGCAATATATTATTTTTGATTTTTCATCTCTTACGTTTTTGGGAAATCTGACTCTTTCTTTAAGGCTATATGGACAAATAATATTATATTCAACAAGTTTATGGCCTCATATAATTTTTCTTCTAGTCTTGTTTTGAAGAAAGATTATTTCATCTGGACTGTTTTGGCTGTGGCAAGGAAGATCACCACCACCAACTGGCAGAAAAACAAAGCACCTCTCCTTGAAGAATTCCTTTTGCCCCTTAAAGTTATCTTCAAAAAAACTACCATCAAAAAATGACATTATCTTCAGCTTCTTTTATTAACCCTTGGACTACAGTATTAAGTTTATTAAAGCCATGAAAATAATTTCTCAAGTGGCTTATTTTGACATAGTACTATTACAGATAATTTATCTCTGACATATTTGTACATACTGTAAATAACTCTTTTGCCGATGTTTGATCTTTTATTCTAATAAATATATTACTAATTATTTATTTTGCCTTTATGTAATTTTAAGTTAGTAACTGAGATATATATGTATATAATGTGACAGTTTTCTAAATGGTTGCAAACAGGAATTATGATGATGCATCCTAGCTGACAGAAAATGGCTAGACCTTTAATATCTACAAATTGACCACAATGTAAAAGACTTTAGAATTTCATCCTTAAAAGATTTTTGTATTCTGAATACAATTCACAAGGAAGAAAGTTCCAAAAAGCAGTGCTCTTGCTGGAGAAAGCCTAAAGCCTTTTCACTTGCCTAGATGTAGGATTTAAACGTTTGCAAAGCAACTCATCCCTCACTGTATTACTGAGTGAATGAGGTGGAGTGCCGACTAAAATCTTTATAGGAGGAGTGTTTTCTGCCATATGATAGTACATTATGTAGCAATGTGGCAAAAAGGTAGGATAGTATTTCAATAACTGGCAATCTTTCAGCTCTTGCTAGGGAGAAACAATGGTGCACCCTTGAGATTTGCAAGTACGGTAAGCCTATAAATGTTACTGGCTCAGATATGCATGAGTTTGGTATTATGTTGGGACCCACAGACCAGCATAAGCATGATGGTGTGGGTTGGGGAAGTACGGTCATAATCAAATTACAGTACTATGCTTCCTTCCATTACAGTTATTTTTCCATGGGTTAGCAGACCGATTTGCATCCAGCTTTTTTTTATTTGGGAATACACTTCTGAAACAATCCATGTGGTGTGGTGCTAAAAGATGTAAGATTCTAATCAAACTAAAATTTCAAAATAACTCTCAATTCTGATTCTGCATTTGGCCAAAAGTTTTGAGTAGTGTATTATATTTTCATCGTGTGTGTGCGCGCACGTGCATGTTCTGAAATACATTAACAGTAAACAGGATTAGCTGTTAACAAGCTGCTTCTTGTAGTTCAGGGTTTGATTCCCTCTGCCTTCATTTGCATAATGTATAATTCTAAGCAAGTCACTTAACCAGACAGTGCTCTAGGGTGACTGGGAACTGAATTAGGCTTCTCAATGTCCTCCTTGACTGCATGCCTTATGACTACCTATGAACATGTAGTTTTGTCTTTGTCCTGAAACCATCAAGTACCTTAATAAAGTACCATCTGATTTCTTAAAATAGCAATACAAGATCATTGATGTAAAGAGAAGCATTAAGACCATTTAAGTTCAAATTTAATTAATTTATACAAAAAGCACCCATGGCTGAGCCCTTAAATACACCAGTAAAAAATAAACCATGACAGGAAATTAACAAAAGAACTACTTGCATAAGGTGCAGGTGTGGGCATAACTTCAGATGACTAATGCTAATACCTCTCAAATGAACCGAATTTTGCAGAATCTTCGTATTTTTGCCCCATATTTTTGGGTCTGTTCCTCGTAAAAAAAAATGTGCTTTTTCTGGCAAATCATTAAGGACTGAAGTCACTAAATAACGACAGTCATTTGAGCTTCATAATTCATATTTGGAAAATGCATCCTAATGCAAACCTGTAATTCTATCTACATTCTAAGTTTATAAAAGCAATATTTAAAATCTCTCTCTCATTCTCGGTCTTTGACAATCCATTATTTTTGCCTTTGTCCAGAATTCTCAAACTAAGAGGTTGAGAGATATGCTGATGCTGGCTGACTGACAGCCGTGCAAATTCAGCCACTTAGTTATGAATAAAGAATATGGTGTCATGTCATTGTAACATCAATGTCAAAAAAACTGTAAGAGGAAAATAATTCTTACAATTTCTGTTGGCTAGTATGCCCACATGCCACAGGGGTCTGTCATCCTTCTGTAATGCTAGCCACATTCTTAGTAGAAAAAAAAAAAAAACATTTAAAAAGCAGAACGTTAGGAGGACATTATTTGCAAGCTTATACCGGCACCAACCAAACAAACCATAAAAAAGAAAGAAATTAGAAAAAAAAAACTGTCATTATCAGTTTTGTATAACTTTCTATCGTTACTACCATTAACAGGTTTCTGCAGAATGGAATACTTCCGCTACATTGCCTACACAATCCACAGAGAGCACTGAACAGAAACAAAAGCAATTACATGAACGTGTCGTGACAAAACTGTTGTGTTCCAGTACAAGGAAATTCTGCTACATACCAGTGAATTACGTTAAGTATATTCTTTCACATTTTTTCTTTGCATATGGGTTCTGATGTACTGGTTTCAGATTTTTTTTAACTTTGTATTATTTTAATAAGTTAAAATAAAAACGTACACAATAGGAAAACATGGCAAACATACACGCAACCATACTCATTGCTTCTACATATTCTTGCAGAATGTCATGACCATGGACACGAACTGAGGAGGCCATCCCTGACAGGATGTGGGGAAGGGTTTGCTACTGCACATCTAGTAGAGTGCTTAAAGAAAGTTATGCCAAATTATCAATATCCATATTCTGTTTTTCTTTGTATTTCGATGCCATACCTCATGGTCTAGCAAAGAACAAATATACTTGCACCGAAACTAAATGTGTAGATAACAATATAACAATAAAGAAATACAAGATAAAAATTAAAAGACAAGATCCTAAGCATTAGAAATCACAAATGAGGTAAAAGTCAATCAAAGAAGCAATGTCCTAAATCACTCTCCTGCTCTTCAAGCTAGTATGCCCAGGGTTTAATTTTTTGTGAGAATATGTATAAGATGGACACAACCACTTAGGCATCAAGGCTTAATTCCATCACAGGGGACCTGCTGGGAATAATTGTTTCATGAACATGCAATATACTAAGAATATATTTTTTCAATACTTATAACATTATAGTATTACATGAGTTATATAGTTTTATGAATGACATAAAAACAGGAAAGCGTATACTTGCTCTTCGCTGAATTTAAAATGTTACATGCAGGACTAGCTATCTAAAAGGGATCTCCTTCCATATATGGGCATGACTTCCTTGAGAACTATAATAACAGCTTTGATTGTATCAATTATAGGTGTAACCCATATTATTGACTTATATGAATTTATATGAGGTGATGCAATGAAAATTAAGTGTACTTTAAAGTGTTTTAACTTTTATATATTTTTTTTTATCACTGAATGTATGCACATCAGCGCTATTTTGATAAATCATCTTAATTGTATTTGATTTGTTTGCTAATTGATTGAATAATTGGCAATACCTTTTAGTATAAAAATAGCAGAAATTTTAGTGAAGATTGTAACCTGATGAAGCGCACTCTGCTGCGTGAAAGCGCTCGTTTTTATTAATAAAAAGATTAAAACTTTGTTCCTCGTGGTGGTTTCAAGCAAAATTTGATCTTCAGTCTTCTACTTTTGGTGCAAGGAACCTTTGGATGATCGGCTTTTGTCTTTTGCTATTGGTATTTCTTCTTTTGTGCTTAGCTGATCAACACACGATGGAAATGCCGAACATTGAATTAGATTATAATCCAGTAAGTACTGTGACAAATGATAGCTGGAACTGTCTGTTCTATCAAAAAGAGAATCCGCTATTGCGAATGGACATTAATGGTGATGCCCATGTTAGTCCGTCTAACAGTAGTGAGAACCTATATGAATTTTTTGGAAGCCTAAGAAACCTGGAAAATGATCTTTACCGCCTGCATAGGCTGGTCTGGCAGAGAAGACATCTACAAGCCTGCATACATTTCAAAGTTATCCCCCGTGGCATGCGGGTTCTGTGCATGCCGACCTACGGGGATAGTCATCCAGAATTACTTCGTCAATGGCAACAGCTGAACATTGATTTTGGGAACAGATATATCCAGTTGCTGCTGGACTACTTTACACCGATTGAAGCGGAGCTCCTTGTGAAGGTAGAGGAACAATATAAATTTCTTACTGCTAATTACCAGACTGAGTTTTGTAGTTCAAAGTTGCAAGCTATGAACAGGCAATTAGCATTATATAGTAATAAATTGGAACAGATAAAAGTTAGAAAATTAAAGCGGGACTGTGAAGATTTTCATCTCGGCCATATTTTTGTTTGGCCGAGAACTAGCTTGAAAGACAGTTCGCAACCTACACATGCATTAGCAGCCTCATGTCCTACTAATAATGATACAGTGACTGTGTTGAATGATTCGATGAGCACTAGACTAATGACAGAAAATGCTACTAATGGAGAACTCAATGTGTCTGATACACCTGGTACATCCTTGCCCTGCAATCAGCAGGGCTTAGCTAACCAAAATACTTTGGGTGCTAAATCTAAAGTCAGTAGCTCGAACCATAGGTTCATGGCACCTATACCTTTAAATTTTCCTCTCCCTTACAAAGGTGCAGTACGCTACTGCTCCAACAGCCAGGGAAGGGGAAAAAGGAAACTATCGGGAGAAACGCCGGAACAAAGAAGAAAAATGAAAACTTGAACTGTTTGTTTTTTAACTTAACAACAAGGACATTTACATCAAATGAACAATATATCTTAAATAAGGGTCTATCGTTTATCCCCTCAAAACATAGCATTGTATCTGATACTTTGATAGGTCTACGTTTGTTTTGTAGAAAACTATCTCTCAAGGTTTTGTTTAAAGATGTTTCATCTAATAATAGTGAAATTGGTCAAGATACCATAATCTGTAAAAGGAAAAGTTCTTTTGTACCTCCATTAATACAACCTATTGAATGTTTTATGAAAACATGTGAGCGTGATTTTTATCACTATTATGATTGTCATGACAACAAAGGTAATTTTGTTAACCTAAGCTCTATAGAGAAACGTGAATTAGATGGCCTCTGCAACGATACAAGTTTGGTATTCAAACCGGCAGATAAGGGAGGGGGGATTGTTGCCATGGATACAACTTTTTACCAACAATTAATGTTAAATATGCTAAACAATGACAATGCATATAAGATAATAGAAAAATCGGAAGTCATAACAATAGTGAAGTATGTACATGACACCTTTTATGATTTATTGATGACAAGATCTATAGATAAATCTCTCTATGATTTCCTAATGATAGAATTACCCCTGATACCCTTAATCAAGGGTCTGCCTAAGCTACATAAGGACAAGTATCCACCTCCATTACGTCCCATTGTATCAGGTGACCATTGGGTCACACAAAATGCATCTTTATATATACAAACCAAACTGGGAATACTGGTGAAAAGAGTACCCACTATACTACAGGACTCCTATGAATTATTGGATGACCTTAAATTAGATATGGTTAAAACCAAGATCAAAGCTGATACTCTATTAGTCACGCTAGATATAGAAAGTCTTTTTACAAGTATTCCTAACGATTATGGTATAGATGCGGTAAGATCCCACCTGACTGAAATAAAAATAATGGATAATAACGAGATTATGAACATCTGTTGTATGTTGGACTTAGTTCTAAATAACAACATTTTCCTCTACGACCATACGGTATATGCACAGAAATGGGGGGTGGCCATGGGCACCCCCTGTGCTAATGCATATGCCAATCTCGTTGTTTACAGATGGGAAAAAAGAGAACATCTTTAATGATCCTAGGTTTAGCAATGTGATTCTATACAGGCGATTCGTAGATGACGTTCTATTGCTCTGGAATGGTGACGTTGACACTTTGAATGATTTTATCATTTTCATGAATACTACTACATCGTTCTTTAGGTTCACACATGAGTATTCTCCATTAAGTGCTAATTTTCTAGACATTACTATTACGAAAAGAAATAACAATGATTTGGTCACCACACTTTATAGGAAATCCTGTTGGAGGAATGGTATCCTTCATTTCGACAGTCTACACCCACGTCACATATTTCAAAATATTGTAAAGGGTCAGATGAACAGGATATTAAGAATATGTAGTGATGAATCAGATGCACTACAGTTAATTGACTGCCAAAAAAAGTACTTTACAGATAGAGGATATCCTATAAAGTTGGTTAATGATATAACTGATCCCTTGTTAGAGAGCTCAATATCTCGGAGAAAATTAGCTAGAACACTAAACAAAAAGAAAATGACTAAAAACATTGCATATGACATTAAATATACTAGTGATGTGGAACATTTAAACAGAATAGTGAAAGGTAACTGGAAAATTCTATTAATAGATCCAATACTTTCAGAATTGATTGGGGAAAAACCTGGTTTCAGATATAATAATTGTATGAATCTGAAAAGGCTGCTTTGCAAAGAGAAATTAGATACTGTGTCGGTTGACATTAGGGCTCATATAAAAACAGGTACTTTTGCATGCGGCAAATGTTCACTCTGTAAATATATAAGTAAGGCAGGAGACGTTAATGTCTCAGGTGTTGAATTTAATCTAAAACCCACCTTTTATGCAACATGCAACACCCGGAATGTAGTATACCTAGCCACTTGTAACCAATGTAACGGCTATTATGTGGGCATGACATCACGAAGGCTCAGAGATCGAATATATAACCATGTCTATGACATAAGAAAAAATAGTCCCAATAATGCATTGGCCATACATTGTAGTGTTCATCCTCAGCATAGTTTTGTTTTTCAGATTTTGCAAGTGGTAAATCTAAATAGGAGAGAAGGCGATCATATGAATACATTGGAAATGTTTGAACTTAGGTGGATTTTAAGATTAAAGGCTCACATACCACCTGGACTCAATACTGTGATCAATATTCGACCTGCCCTTTCAGGACCTGCATGATATACCATATCATACTACTTTTGTTTATATTGCCTCCTGTCTTATTTTTTAGTTATTTCAAGTTTCCTGTTTTTTGATTAGATAACATGTCCATTTTCTGGATCGTCATATATTCAACTTATATTTTGCCATGTCAACACCTTCTAAACATCTAAAAGTGTTGAAGTTTATTTATTAACATATAGTATGTTCTTAGAGATGCTTGCCATATGACCGGCTTACATACCTATTGGAAGGGATTCTTAGATTTATATTATCCCACCCAATGCAAGACTTGTGACTTGCATTTAGAAATAAATGGCATATATAAATTATGAACTCTATATGTATTTGCACTACCCCAATGGCAAGATCTAGTCTATATTTCAATTTTGAATATACGCTAGAAAAAGAAAGAAAAACAGAACTCATGTTAATTGATATATAAATAATAACTACGTGGTGAATGAAAATGGATTTTGTATGATCTATATTTTTTAAATAGTATTGATTTTTGTGATCAATATCTCGAATAAACAAAGATTAGATACTTTGGAATGAACTATTTACAAATGGAAAATACATAATATAAAATAGGGAACTAATGAGATATGAACATGTAGATTAAATATGAAACTTGCATAACATAATAATATCTTTTATAATGTATAATTCTCCATTATGCTGTCACTGTGGCTGGTAGAAATGGCTACACATATGTGACGACGGAATCTTCTTTCATCCCGCCTTTTATCTTGTTTTTTAATCCGCTTCAGTAGTAAATT
The DNA here is from genome assembly GCF_019279795.1 of Protopterus annectens. Classification (NCBI taxonomy): domain Eukaryota; kingdom Metazoa; phylum Chordata; order Ceratodontiformes; family Protopteridae; genus Protopterus; species Protopterus annectens. The sequence goes on along the minus strand of NC_056747.1, from coordinate 901,446,789 downwards.
GAAATAAAAATATACATTTTTGAATTAATATAAATTTTATATCTGTTATCCCATTGTTGTTATAACGGGATATTTATATTTATATCTGTATTTGTTCTTATGGTATATTTAATAATATCTTAAAAACATGTCATTGTAGTAATTAATTATAATAAAGCCGAGTTGCTTAAAGGTTGATAGTTTTATTAGGCATAGAGATTAGTAGAGTGGTGATGCACAATTTCTATGCCTATGCACATATATTTTCTTAGCTTTTCTTAGCTTTTCTTAGTTTTAGTTTTTCAGTTTATATTGGCCAAAACATTTCTTAGTATGGGCCTTCAGTGGAAGAATGTTTCATGAACATGCAATATACTAAGAATATATTTTTTCAATACTTATAACATTATAGTATTACATGAGTTATATAGTTTTATGAATGACATAAAAACAGGAAAGCGTATACTTGCTCTTCGCTGAATTTAAAATGTTACATGCAGGACTAGCTATCTAAAAGGGATCTCCTTCCATATATGGGCATGACTTCCTTGAGAACTATAATAACAGCTTTGATTGTATCAATTATAGGTGTAACCCATATTATTGACTTATATGAATTTATATGAGGTCATGCAATGAAAATTAAGTGTACTTTAAAGTGTTTTAACTTGTATATATTTGTTTTTATCACTGAATGTATGCACATCAGCGCTATTTTGATAAATCATCTTAATTGTATTTGATTTGTTTGCTAATTGATTGAATAATTGGCAATACCTTTTAGTATAAAAATAGCAGAAATTTTAGTGAAGATTGTAACCTGATGAAGCGCACTCTGCTGCGTGAAAGCGCTCGTTTTTATTAATAAAAAGATTAAAACTTTGTTCCTCGTGGTGGTTTCAAGCAAAATTTGATCTTCAACATGGCAAACATACACGCAACCATACTCATTGCTTCTACATATTCTTGCAGAATGTCATGACCGTGGACACGAACTGAGGAGGCCATCCCTGACGGGATGTGGGGCAGGGTTTGCTACTGCACATCTAGTAGAGTGCTTAAAGAAAGTTATGCCAAATTATCAATATACATATTTTGTTTTTCCTTGTATTTCGATGCCATACCTCATGGTCTAGCAAAGAACAAATATACTTGCACCGAAACTAAATGTGTAGATAACAATATAACAATAAAGAAATACAAGATAAAAATTAAAAGACAAGATCCTAAGCATTAGAAATCACAAATGAGGTAAAAGTCAATCAAAGAAGCAATGTCCTAAATCACTCTCCTGCTCTTCAAGCTAGTATGCCCAGGGTTTAATTTTTTGTGAGAATATGTATAAGATGGACACAACCACTTAGGCATCAAGGCTTAATTCCATCACAGGGGACCTGCTGGGAATAATTGTGAATTCCATTAGTCTGATGGGACATCTGACAATCTTACCGATACTAATGGACTGCCCTAAGCTTACATTACAACTTGAAAGCTTTCATATTATCATAGGTTACTTAGGTAAGGCACTATTAAAAGTCTTATGGTCAACTGTTTGGTTATATCAGAGGTATGGCATCAAATTCATCGGCATATGTTGAAAGGCAGGTCAAGCCTTACAAAAGGTTAAAAGCATTAGGACAAGTTTTGGCCAATACTGCAGTCATTAAAGATACTAGTAATAGACAACAGAATGCTAGTAATTGCTATAGAGCTGGAAAGCCATCAGAAGAAACTTGTGCACATAAACAAACCCTGGGCACAGAAACCCAACAGATTTTAGCTCTGCAACATACCGTTTAACAAATCAATATCATATTATGTTAGCTGGAAAATTTGAGTTGAGGAATTAACCTAAAGATTATCAGTTTGCCTGTGAATGTGAAGACACTCATCCTCTGGAGTTCATTGAGTAAGAACCGGCTAAAATATCACAATTGAAGAAAAACAAATGAATGCCTCAACAACAGTGGTAAAAGTTATAAACTTGATAAAAAAAAACACTGGAAAGAATGGAAAAAATCCAGGTTAACTCTTTTAATGTTGATTAAGCACTTTTGACCCTTCTAGGTCTTCTTCAGAATATATACAATTATGTTAAAACCTTTTAAATACCATTTGCAGAATCCAAATCAGCAAATCAAAACACTTGATAACTCAAAGTAGCAAACCCTAAAAAACAAAAAAGAATGTAAAAAAAATATATAAAAGACTTATTTACATCTGTCATAATACTGTCTCTGTAAAGCACCACTTTATAATTAACGTTGCTGTTCAACCCAGGAGTGTTGTAAGCATACAACTCTATTTGCCACTTTCTCTCTCTAAAATCTAATTCTCCTTCTCCATCACCATTGAAGTCAATGCTGATATGGTGGATGACAGAAATAAAATTTCTTAAAGTTCCTACATTTAGATGCATGTTCTTTTCAGTGTTTTTTTTTTTTAAATATAAAAACACTACAACTTGTCTACACAGCAATCCATAGAAGGGTGCCTTAACGATCTACACAGGCACTTCTTAGCTTGCTTTCTCGACTATAATGATAGGCAGCTGGAGCTCCACAAACCTAGATTAATGGGGCTTCATTCAGTCTGTCTGAGGGACAACATTGGATTACAGTAATACATTGCTCACGGAGTGGAAAGCTACGATCCAGGTTTATAAGACAGAGAGGCTAGAGACACTTGCAATCTATGATTTCTACCTCACTATGCATCTTCTATGGGAACCAACACCACTCAAAATCTACAAGACAAAGTATTAAGTAAAGAGATTTATTCTTAGTTTCAGAGTTAATCACCACTGCATAAAGGTCAAAGACCATTGAGAACACATGCACCACCATCACAGAGCAACATTAACACCTAACCAAATATCTAAATAATTCTTAAATGATTCTGTAAGAACCACTCTGACTTATAGGTAACCTCATCCATGATTTAAAAATTATTCAATTACAAACTCCTCTATACTTCTACTATAAACCTTATGACAGTCATCTATGTCACTGAACCTACTTTACATCCCACCTCTTAACTATGCTATTAACACTTTCTACACAACTTAGTTCTTTCTCTTACCTCCATTTCTTTGAATTACTAAGCACTAATCACACGATCTATTATGTATATGACAAACTCACTAATACACCCCTTTAAATGTGCAGTGTCCCACATGTACTAATGCAAAAGCATCTTTTATACTGTAACAATTACCACTACTTTCATGTGTAATTAGCAAATGTATGTGTAATAATTAATATACATCATTTAATGTCTGTTTTATGTATATTACTGAATGTCTGTTTAAAATGGTTTGCAATATCTTGGAGATTTTCTCTCCAGCCCTCTTCTGAAGGTTTTTTTTTTGACTAAATCAGTCACACAAACCCAGTAAACAAAGGCAAAATAAATAAACAAACACCTTTGTTCTTGAAAGGTGCAAGTTTAATTTCCATCCCTTGATACGCTGAAGTACTAGCATTGAAGTAACTTGGTGTTTACCACCACCCACAATTCTTCATCATGAAAGGCTTGCTTAACTAAATGAAACTTGCTTTGTAACAAACAGCAAAGCCTGCTAGGAATGGGTCAGTAACTGGAGGCAATGTGAGTAAGAACTTTGATCATTAATTTCCACTAACTCTCAACAATGCCTGACAGACTAAGAAGCAGCATGCAACTGGATCCTCCAGTCAGAAGTAAAATGCAACCACCTCCAGCACTCTGGCAAAAAAAAGAAGTTATGTCTTACCAGAATGTTCCATCTGTGTTGTCGATCTTCATTCATTCATTACTGATGGGTTATCGGTTCAGTCCTCGGAACCAAGCCGGCCTTATATCAAGCTCGCGTCAGCCAAAAACTCTCTCCAACCAAGATCCTACCCAGAATGCTCTGCTCCCTGTTACCTCAGATCAAGTTTGCAAGTTGATAGACAAAGGTAGAGGCTACCTCTGGTCATAACAAACCTACAATAAAGGAGTCGATGAGATCAACCACAGGAACCTCCGGAGGGGGACAGAGGGCGGGGAGTAATGAATGAATGAAGATCAACAACACAGATGGAATGGAATGGTAAGACACAACTTCTTTATCGGATGTTGTTAATCTTCGTTCATTCCTTACTGATGGGACAGAGTTCCCAGCTACCTGTATCCCTGGGTGGCTCTTATGAAAGGACATTCCTGAGTACCACTGAGCCAAAAGAAGCTCTACCATGACAAATCCAATTTGTAATGAAGGATAAAAGTATGAGGTTTGGCCCAAGTCGCAGCTGAGCAAATATCATTGAGAGAAGCCCTAGCATGGAAAGCTGCTTAAGTTGCCATGGACCTTGTAGAATGTGCTTTCACTCTGTGAGGCAAGGTGATATTGTTCTTGTTGTAGATAAAGGTAACACAATTTCTCAACCATGATGCCAATGTAACTTTTGAGACAGGATGACCTAGTCTTGATCCAGAAAAGGCCAGAAATAGTTGATCTGATTTACGGGTAGATTTTGTTCTGTCCAGATAGAATTGTATTTGCCTATGAACATCCAAGGAGTGGAGGCAATACTCTCCATTCTTAGAATTAAGAAAAAATGCTGGAAGGTCAACGGACTGGTTGATAGACTGCTCTGACACCACTTTTGGTAAAAAGGAAGAAATGGTTCTTAGTGATTCTTTATCCTTATGGAAGATAAGGTAGGGATGTTTGATGGATAAGGCTTGAAGTTCTGACAAACGTCTGGCCAATGTGATTGCAACCAGAAACAAAGTTTTCCAAGAGAGGTGCTTTAAATCACATGAAAGTGCAGGTTCAAAGGGAGGAGCTGTTAGGGCTTGTAGGACCAAGGCCAAATCTCAAGGTTGTACTGGTTCTCTAAAGAAAGGTTTTAAGTGAAGAAACCCCTTCAAGAAAGTTTTATAGAGTCTATGTGATACGAGTGAAGAATCCTGAAAACAAATGTGGAAATCTGAAATGGCAGCTAAATGAACACAAACAGTAGAGGCAGACACCCCAGAATGGAAAAGATGTGATAAGTAATCTAGAACCACCGAAACTGGGGCTGACAAGGGGTCTAATTGTTTATTCGCTGCCCATAAAGAAAATCTTTTCCATTTACTGAGATAGATTAGTCTGGTGGATGATTTATGAGATGCGATAAGAATATTGCGCACCGGGGATGAGAGGTTATCTTGCCTGGCAATCATTGGAAGTGATGAAACCAAGCTGTCAGCTTCAGGGTTGTTAGATTGGGGTGAGTCAGACCCTGCGGATGGGAGATCAATGTTGGGGATGGATTGAGGATCCATGGTCGCTCTAGCAGGTGAGGCCAGAAGGGGAACCAGACTTGTTGAGGCCAATATGGAGCAATGAGGATCACTTTGCTTTTCAACTGTCGTGCTTTCTTCAGAAATTGGAAGAAGAGGGGGAGAGGAAGATGAGCATAAATTAGACCCAAGGGCCAAGCATGTACAAGAGCATCTCTCGGTGACTGTCCCCGAGGGAGGATCAGGGCAAAATAGTTGCTGTACTTGTAGTTGGTTGGGGAGGCAAATAGGTCGCAGCAAGGCTGGCCCAAGCGGTTGAAAACTTTTGCCACTATCACAGGGTTGAGGGACCACTCGTAGAATGCACCTGCTTAACTTGTCCGCTATCACATTGGAGCTCCCGGAAATGTGCATTGCAATAAGTAAGCGGTTGGAAGTTATCGCCCATTGCCATATTTCTCAAGGCCTCTCAGCATAATGGATAAGATCTGATGCACCCTTGCTTGCTGATGTACCAGACCACTGACATGTTGTCTGATTGGATCGCAATAGTCCCTGACAGAAGGATGGAATGGAATGCTTGCAATGCTAGCAGCACCGCCTCAGTTCCAGGACATTGATATGCAAAAGGGCCTCTGTCTCCAACCAGGTGCCTTGGACCGAGTGTCCCTGACATAACCCCCCCCACCCCATCAGGGAGGCATCAGTGATCACCGTGGCTTTCGGTTGATGGGGGCTGAAGGGGTGAGACCACTGTTGGGAGTTTCAAGACGTCCACCAGAGAAAATCTTGCTTGCATCTCTGAGTTACACACATCTGAAAAGACAAATGGTGTTGTAGAGAGTACCACTGAGTGAGGAGCAATCACTGGAAAAGTCTCATGTGGAATCTGGCCAGAGTAACAATGGTGATCGAGGCTGCCACTGACCCCAAGTATGGACCGAACGGAAGATTTGTGGTGACAGAGCAGCGGCTAAACCTGTTGTCTTATTCTCTGAAGACTGATACGGAAGAGATGCTGTACAATTCCTGGTGTCTAACAGTACCCCAATGAATTCTAAAGACTGTGCTGGGTTCGTGTTGGACTTTTCTCAGTTTATAGGGATTCCCAGGCGTTGTGCTGTGAGAAGAGTGTAGTCTAGGGCTTCTTCCAGTAGGTGCTTGGTGAAGGCAGTGAGGAGCCAGTCGTCTAGATATGGAAATGCTTGGAATCCTTGAAGTCGCAGGTGAGCGATGACCACTGCCATGCATTTGGTGAACACACTGGGGACTGTAGAGAGACCGAAGGGCATTGCTCGAAATTGGTAGTGACTGGCTCCTATGCAGAAGCAGAGGTATCTTCTTGAGCGCTTGTCCATTTTTACATGGTAATACACATCTTGAAGATCTACAGAGCACATCCAATAGTCTTCTTCCAGAAGAGGAAGGATAGACTGAACCGTGACAATCTGGAATTTCTGTGTTTTTACAAATTTGTTCAGTGTGGTGAGATCCAGAATTGGTATCCAGTCCCCTGTCTTTTTTGGCACCAAAAAGAACCTTGAGTAAAAAACGGATCCTACTTGGTCTGGGGGGACGGTTTGGATGACTTTTTGTAGCAGCTTTCAGAATTCATGGGCTGCTGCTTCCCTTTGACTGGGTGGAACGTCGGGTAAGTCTCTGGATGAGGTTGGACAGAGATGAAAGGGGATGAGATAGCCTCTGGATATTATCCGTTGTACCCAAGTCGGAGGTTATGTTTCACCAGGCAGTGGGGTAGAAGGAAAAATGACCCCTGACCTCTTCCAGAGGTGAGCAGCCGGGCAACACTTCAGGAGCGCTGATAGGGTTTGGCCAGAGAAAGAATCTGTGGAACCATGGTTTCGCGGACCACCTCTGCCCTGAAAGGGGTGTCATCCATTAGTTTCCTCCTCTGCCTCTAGGGGAGAACTCTGCATGTGCGCAACGGAAAGAGACCTCTGATTTTCTGTGCCACATCTTGCCGCTCTTCTGACTTCCGGACTAGAATCATTGAGGAGTGGCGTGTCTGACACCAATGGCAGGTAGGGTCTTGCCATCTTGTTCACACCTTGCCAGCATATCTTTAACTTTAGGGCCAAACAAAGAAACGGCCTCGGAGGGGGATGTTCATAAAGGAAGCCTTAAAGGAGTCCGCAAAGGTGCATCCAGGCATGTTGTCTCGTGACTATACACGCGTCTGCTGCTCTAGCCGCTCCTTCCATTGTGTGTGAAATAAGATGCATGGAAGAACTGGATATGGATTCTAGGGTTGCTATCTGAAAAGCTACGTTGTCACTGACCTCATCAGAAACAGCTCCTGCCAAGGTTTCAGAGAGTTGGTTGATAAGATCCCTCTGGAGCCTTGTAAAGTGTGCCAAATAGTTCAAGGAAATTACGGCGCAGGTCAGTGAAGCAAACACATGCTTCCCTAGTCTGTCTATCACCCGGGGCTCCTTGTTGGGCGGATGGACAGTCTGGCTCTTTTCTGCCAAGTCTTTCTTGGTTGCAGCCGCCACCACAATGGCATCTACTGGAAGACCTTTTGACCAATGATGATGCTCAGCTGTGGGAGATGAGATCTTGTCAGGCCTCCATTGTATATCTTCCAGGGTGTCAGGAGCCTTCCATGGGCACGCTGGACGCTGAGCTGGACAAGCTCATCAGCCAGCAGGGTAACCCAGGAGGTAGGGGACTGGGCAGAAAAGGCATGCAGGAATATGGATTCCTTTGAGGAAGAATTGGAGGACTTCCCAGTCACCCCTCTGTCTCAGGATCTCAAGGATGTCAACAAAGGACACCTCATCAGAAGGTGACCATGGGGACACTTCCCCAACATCAAAGTCCATATCTTCGGTCAAAGAATCCATGTTCTTCCTCTGTACGAAACCCAGAAGTACTTCCTCAATGGGGGTTGTGGATGGAGAAGACAAAGAGGGGGTCTGGGGGGGGGGAAAACCTGAGGCCTTTGTGCCCAGTGGTTGTGGCTTGTGACAGTTGTGGCACAGAGGGGGGAAGAGGACTCCGACATGGGGGGGGGGGTTATCAGCAGAGGCAAGCGCCCTCTTCATGTCCTGGAAGGTCGGACTGCCCAAAGAGGAATGGGAGCCCAGAACCGAATATGACAACCTCGAAGTCGGGGTCACACCCCGCTCCCGACAAGCCAATCCCCAGACCAGGAGTCTCAAAAGGGCTGTGGAGTGTGAGGGAGGCAGGATTCCTGGAGGGTGCCATAGAAAAAAAATCGGTATGGAACCAAGAATGCCCTCCCCCACGGCACAGCCACTAGCCTGAGAACAGCCCAATACCCAGTGCACCGAGGGCCACAAGGATGACTCCGGGTTCAAAGTGAGGTCCACTACTGGGGTTGGAGGAAGGAAGCTGCTGTTGGAGGAAAGGGCTTCGATGCTTGCGTGGAAGTCGAAGGAGGAGTGTACGTTGGAGTCTGAGGAGAAATACGTTCACCTGAAAAAGGGAACATAGCTTTAGACTGTTGTGAGAGACCCCTGGCCACAAGCAACTGGTCAACATGCCGCATCACATCTTGTTCAGATAGGCTCCTGGTCGACCTCAGGGGAACCTGAAGGTGATTCTGGCCTTTCTAGAAAAGGGCTATATTGGTTACCAACAAGCAGATCCAAAGGAGGAGAGTACTTGGTCCTTGCTAGTTCAAGTGGTGCAGAGCCCGAAACAGAGGGTGTCTGCACCAAGAAGAATGGTGTTGAGGTAGTCTGCGCTGACGAAGGCAGCGCCATAGAAGTCGAAGGTGTCTGCACCATAAAGGCAAGTGTCTACACCGATGAGTATGGTGCCATCGAAGACGGTGTCTACACCTCTAATGATTGTGCCGAAAAGGACTGCACCAAAGAGCATTTCGGTGCCGAAGATGTCTGCACCAGAGGACAGTATCGTCAAACTCGGGGACGAAGGAGACTGTACCTGCAGAGACGGAAATGGTAAAGGCTGTGACAAAACTGTCAGAGCCAGACTGTACCTTCAGAGACAGAGTCGGTAAAGGATGCGGTAAAACTGTCGGAGCCATAAGTGTATACACCAGGAACTCTGGTGCTGGTGGCGATAAAGTGGACATAGCTGGAGCAAGAATCAACTAGGGCGGTGCTGAGCCTGGAGCCGAAAGGGTCACAGGTGGCAGCGCCGGACTGGAAATTTTTATCTTCTTATGAGTCGACTCCCTGCGATCTCCAGAGGAGGATGAAGTGAGCGACCTTGAAGAGAAAGAAAAACGCCTCTTATGAAGTTTAGCAGGGGGGGGGGGGTGAGCCCTCTGACCCAGGGATAGCCTCACAGAAAGGAGTTTTGAGGAGATCTTTCAGGATTAACGTGTTCTTTCTTTCATTGAGAGTCTTGGTCGAAAAATTTCTACAAATCCCACACGAGGGATCCACTGTAAGGAGGGAGACATTCAAGCGATATACACATAAATCATGGCCATCAGAAAGCGGTTAATTATGGCCGCAATCCTTACGCTGTTTGAAACCAACACTACTTTTCTTGTCCGACATGATGTGGAGGAGAACGGCAGTACCAAAGAGTAAAGGAGGGTACCCAGAAGGGTAAGAAGAGAGAAAGGAAAAATTACCAACGATGGTAATGAAGAATTACCTCAAAGGTAAGAAAAAGGGTAATAAAGGGAAAGAAAAGTACAGTTGTGTACACTTACCATAAATGTAGATGTCAGAGTGTATTCACTGTTGCAATCATCACATTAGGGTTATCTGCCTGCAGGTAGTCCTCAGCTGGCCTGAATACCAGAGTCTTTGAATTTCTGGGTCGGATGCTGTCGCTTCTTCCATGACCTCAGGTCATCAGGGGTATAAAACATGCAGCCAACGCCATTACATCACTTTTTCTTGCCTCAGATGTCAGGTGCCCCCACAATAGGAAGCAAATATATGGTATGGAACACCCCCAGCAAAAAGCAAATACATATGATATACTATATTCCAAATAAGAAGGAAAGGTAGAGCCAAGGGAAGTCAGGGGGCTGGAGGGAGGGTAACCAGGACAACAACAGTGAATACACTCAAACATCTACATTTATGGTAAGTGTACACAAAATGTACTATGTTCTTCATGTTTCACTATTGCAGTCATCACATTTGGGTTGATTACCAAAGCTAAGGAAGGGTGGAGGCAGTTAAGAGAGCATTGAGGCTAGCAATCAGGCCCTGTAAGACTGCTGTGGCAAATCCAGCTCTGAATTTAGAAAAGATAGCCAGGTGATAATGCTTGGTGAAAGTATGTACAGAGCTCCAGGTAGCAACTTCCAGGATGTCCCTGGTAGAGACTCCTCTGAGAAAAGCTGTAGAGGTAGAGGCAGCCCTAGTGGAATGTGATCTTATTCCCTGTGGGGTAGGTTTTCCATGGTGCTTGTAGCAGAAATGGATGCAATTGGCTATCCAGTTGGAAATTATTTGCTTTGAAATGGCCTTCCCCTCTGCCCCTGCAGCAAAACTAACTAGCAGCTGGTCAGATTTTCTGAGAGGCTTAGTGCTGTTCAAATAGAATCTAAGCTGTCTGTGCATGCCCAGCGAATGCAGTATCCTTCCCCCCTTATTTTGAGGATTACGGAAAAAAGGAGGCAAATGAATGGACTGATTTAGAGCCACACTAGTAACCATATTGGGCATAAAGGATGGTTTTGTCCTGAGGGAAACCCTGTCTGCATGGAAGATGATGAAGGGTTCCACTGCAATGAGGGCCTGCAGTTCAGACACTCTTCTTGCTAAAGTGATGGCTAGAAGTAAGGCTGATTTCCAAGAAAGGAATTTCAACTCGGCTGTAGCAGTTGATTCAAATGGGGGAAGAGTGAGTTTTTCCAATACAAAGTTAAAGTCCCAGGCTGGAGTGGGAGCTCTCCTGGGGGTCTATAAGGAATTGCTTTAGCAGGGGATGGGAGAAGAGGGCTGGCTCAATATTATAATGTGCTGAAATGGCAGAGGCATGAATCTTAACTGAGGAGAAAGACAGGCCCTTGGAGAGCATTTCTGTTAAATAATCTAGAATATAGGGTAAGCTGGGCACTGTTGTAGCCCTCCCCTGAGCATGGCTCCAGGAACAGTATCTTTTCCATTTTTCTGAACTGGATTTTCTATTACTAGGCCTCCTTGCCTCAAGAATGACATCCAGCACCTGTTTACTGAAGGCTGCTAGGGGTGAGCTCAGGGAATTAACCAGGCTGCAAGGTTCAGGGTTTGAAGCTGAGGGTGCAGAATCCTGCCCGCTTGCTGGGACAGCAGGGAAGAGGTCTGAGGCAGGTGCCATGGTTGTAGCACTGTCAGACTGCGCAAAAGGGGATACCAGTGCTGGCGTCGCCAGTCTGGGGCAATCAGTATTGGACTTGGCTTTTCCTGTTTGATCTTTAGTGGAACCTTTGAGAGGAAAGGCAGAGGTGGAAAGGCATAAATTGAGAGGCTTTCCCAGGTAAAGGACAGGGCATCCACTTTCCAAGCTTGACTGTGGGGAGTTCCGGTGCAGAATTTGTTCAATTGGTAGTTCGGGGGGGCAAACAGGTCTACCTCTGGTATCCCCCATTTGTTCCTCAAGAGATTGAATATTTTGGGTTCCAGTTTCCATTCATGTGGGTCTATGAGATTTCTGCTTAACTCTGCCAGTGAATTTAGTTTGCCTGGCAGGAATTGAGCTTGCAAGTTCACTTGGTAGTTCAAGGCTGTGTTCCACAGAGCCATAGCTAGTCTGCAGAGTGGGTAGGAATGGGCTCCCCCCTGCTTGTTTATGCACCACATAATGGCGGTGTTGTCTGTCTTTACCAATAGTTGCCCTGGAAGAGTAAGGTCTTTGAAGGCTGTCATAGGCATAGTCTGATGTGTCTGTTGTTAGGGTTTGACGGCAGGGGGTAGAGTGAAAGGGAGTCCCTTGTTGTGGCAGCAGGCCTCTGCCCACCAACGGAACTTTGCCCTTAGACAACGAATGATAGGAATCATTGTTTCCAGGTCCTGAGAATGTTAACACCATAGAGTTTTTAGATACCACTGAAGTTTCCTCATATGCAGTCTTGCATATGGAATTAATAGAATGCAAGAGGCCATGAACCCCAGGGCTTGCAGGATTTTCCTTGCAGATAGCTGGGTTTTTGTGGCCAGTAGGCTGAAGTAGGTTGTTAAATAAACTTGTTTCTCCGGACTGAGGAATGCCATCTGGGAAGTTGTGTTCAAGCTTGCTCCCAGGAATAAAATCTGTTGGCAGGGTACTAGGTGTGATTTCTTCTCGTTGATGGTGTACCCCAGTGAGGTTAGAAGTCTCTTTACAAATGCCAGGTGTTGTAAAAGCAAGTCCTGACTTTCTGCCTGAATCAGGCAATCGTCCAAGTATGGGTAAATCTGAATATTTTTCTGCCTGCAAAATGCAAAGGCTGGAGCTAGGCACTTTGTGAATACCCTGGGTGCAGTAGATAAGCCAAAGGGAAGTGCAGAGAACTGATAGTGCATGGAGCCCACCCTGAAACATAGGTATTGTCTGCAGGATTCCCTTATTGGGATGTGCAGGTAAGCTTCTTTCAAGTCTAGGGATGTGATCCAGGCATCCTTGGCTAGCATAGGAAGAAGCTGTTGAAGAGTTAGCGTTTTGAATTTTGGAACCACCAGAAAGGTGCTGAGAATAGACAGGTCCAAGATAGGATGACAGGAGTTTTCTAATCTGGGAACCAGGAACAGTCTTGAATAAAAACCTTGTCCCCTTTGTTCTGCTGGGACAGGTTGAATAGCATTGATACTGAGGAGAGAGCACTTTTTTTGGGCGTCCGCCCACTGATTTGGGTGGAGGTCTGGCCATCCACTTGGTGTTGGTAGCGAGTGCAGGTAATATCCTAGGGAAACTATGTTTAAAACCCATTTGTCTTGGGTAATGTGTTCCCAGTTTTTTGCATGTAGGGCGAGCTTTCCTCCTAAGGGAGCAAGTAGTTGAGCAGGGCTTGGGAGAGTTAAGGATAAGTCATTGTGCCATTTTTCCATACGGTGGTGGCTTACTACTCCCTGCTTTGGAAGTGGGAGCCCCCCACTGCTTAGATCTGTGCATAGCGTGAGACTGAAGTCTTGGTGGCCAGCTGCTCCTGGGTTTGGACTGAGAAGGCCAATGCCTACTGAATCTAGGAGGCTGTACTTTTAAGAAATTTTTACAGTTTGCATAGATTTAGCTTTTTTCTCCATCCTATTGAGGACTTCTGCTTTGTTGCCAAAAAGGCGGTCTTGGTTTAAGGGTGCATCCAGTAATTTAGCTTTGACATGATCTGGCAAATTTTGTTCCTTAAGCCAGGCATGCCTTCTAAGTACAGACCCAGTAACAGCAGCCCTGCAAGATGTTTCTAAAGCATCAAAACCACATTGCAAAGTATGTTTACCAACTTGTTCAGCAGAATGCATTAACTCTTGAAATCTTTGTGTTCAGCACAGTCAGGAATCAACATCATTTTCTGTTTAAGTAATCCTATAATATGCTGCTGATACTTTAACATATGAAACTGGCAATTTAAAGCCCTAATGGCCAAAGTAGCAGAAGTGTATACCTTCTTACACCATCTGTCTAAAGCTCTAGAGTCGCTATCAGAAGGGGTAAGATTTTTGGCAGTTAGTAGCCTTAATGCCTTTTGGTCCTTGGGAAATGGTCTCTGGATCCGCAGTAGGATTCTTGAAGAGGAACTTGTGAGAGTCAGGTACTCTGTAGTAAATGTCAGGTTTCCTGGGAGGTAAGAGGCAAAGTGTCTGGGGTAAGGCTGGATTCCAAGAAAACATTATCTACAATCTCCAGAACGGGAAGGATAGCTAGAGGCCTGTGTTGAGACGAGAGTAAAAATTTTGGACTCAGAATAGTCCTGGCTTTCCCAGCGGAAATGCTCCCTAAGGATATGCAAGGTTTCACGAAAAGAAAAATCTTTTGGAGGGGAAGTAGAGGGAGTGGAATCTTCTGCAGAGGGAATGGAATCCTCTGAATCAGAATCCTCATAAGTAGATAAGGGTAAATCCTGGTAGTCAGAAGGAGCAGAGATATCAGATTCCTGATTAGAAGAATCAAAAAGAAAATCAGTTATAGGTCTCTTAGAGGGGGAAGGCTGGCTTCCCCTAATTAAGGTAATAAGGTCTTCAGCCATTCTAATCATTTGTTTTTGAGGCGTATGGGCCCGAGTATGCCGCTTGATCGCCGGTTTTCTAGGCATAGTGTGAGCTTTAGGCCTGAGGAATTCGGTATTTCTAGCTTGAAACGAAGTTGTCCGTTTAATATGAAAGTCGGTAGACCTGAATACACCTTCAGAAGCCGGTGCCTGCACAGTGGCTCCGGACCCATCCAAGGCAGAGACATCCGCAGGTTCCATAGTTGAAGAAGCATCTCGCGGCATACTGGACTCCGAATGGGTCTCAGTAGAAGCCTGCGAATCTGTAGTAGCGGGTATCAGGGGCTGCAAAAGCACCTCACTGAGTACCGGTGGACTGGTGACTAGCATAAAGGAAGCATCGTCGGCAGTTTTGGACCTATGTGGTCTGTCTGTCTTTATTCTTACATTTTTTTTTGGAAGATCGGTAGTTGGAAGGCTTAACATTTCGGAGTACGGAGATAGAGAACGAAAGTATTTAGCTACAAAAATAGCCAGACGACGAATAGTTCGGGCGTTGAACAAGGCACAAAACCGACAGCGAGGTATGTCGTGGACTGGGCCTAAACAGGTGACACAGTAAGAATGAAAATCTCTAGGAGGTATTTGCTTTCCACAGGCAAGACAATTGTTAATTTTTTTCTGACATCGGTTAGGACAAGAAAAAAGGATCCCCAACAGGGTACTTATCTTTTTAAAGACTTCAGGTTTGAAACTCAAACAAAAATTTCAGGAGTCGGCCGACCAGCACTTGCGAACTGCTTCTGCTTTAGGCACCGCACGGCAAGAAAAACTGATGTAATGGCATCGGCTGCATGTTTTATACCCCTGACGACCTGACGTCATGGAAGAAGCGACAGCATCCGACGCAGAAATCCGAAGACTCTGGTATTCAGGCCGGCTGAGGGCTACCTGCAGGCAGATAACCCTAATGTGATGACTGCAACAGTGAAACACAAAGAATATCTATAGCGAGAGTCTTAAAGATACGATAGGGTAGGAGTATAGTAATAGTAACCGAATGAAAACTTTTAAAGTACTAACAATATAGAAACTTTCAAAAAAATTATCACTTAGCTGAGATAGTGTGGCTTGACACGGCTGTACAGCAAAGTGGCAAACGAGACCTGAGGTTACAGGGAGCAGAGCATTCTGGGTAGCATCTTGGCTCGAGAGTTTTTGGCTGACACGAGCTTGATACAAGGCCGGCTCGGTTCCAAGGACGGAACCGACAACCATCAGTAAGGAATGAACGAAGATTATCATCATCAGCTCATAAGCTTTTCTCATCTGTGGTCAAAACCTACAGCAACTTTACTCCCCTAGCTAACGTAAAAGATCTGGATGGTGAGGATGACACTTATGACACACCGGATCCTACTCCAGCAGAGATCCAGTTAGTGAACACCGTTACAGAGGAGGAGGAGGAGGCTATCAAGGTGTGATGCCCACCACTGCTACCAATATGTGACATCCCCATGCTGGGTCAGTAATCAAGTAGCCTGAATCCTTACCACTGACATTGGAGAGGGATGTGCACTTGGAATATAAATGGATACCCTCAGTATTTCCAGATGCAGACCTCCCTGCATCAAGTACAATTTCCCTTAAGAGCACACAGGGAACAATCAGTCCGGGGTCTGGATGTCTCTATATCTGTCTCCCTCCAGGTCCTCAATAAGACTCCCCACTGTTACAGCTGTAGGATTAGGTCATCAGCAGAGTGTCCAAGCCAAGACTTCCAGTACCCTGTGAACCCAGTGCTTCATGCCCCTGCCCCCAAAGTAGTTGACACACACAAACTCCATTTCATTTTCACACACACACCTGGGAAAGGCTGGCACAGACTACCCGCTCTACCAACCTTTCCCAGACTATAAGGTAGATTTCACTGCCACCAGTCAGTTACTATAAGGCTCTTAAAAGGGTATCCAATTATGCTGTGTGAAGTCAATATTAATACAAATGATGGTAGTTGACCAAGACAGCTAGGCCTTCTGTAGTGGCCCATACAGTGTCACTAAATAAATATAAGTACTCTCAAAGTAGAACAAAGACCACCAGGAGTAAAAAAGCAGACTTTAGCGAACAACCACCTTTAATAATCACTTTCATCTCAAAAGAGACTTCTTCAGAATACAAACAATGTACCAGAAGAATCTTTTAAATACCCACAGATTCATTCAATTAAACTGTCAATCATCCCTAATTAAGCAATGTAAACCATTTTAAGAAACAAGAAGTATAAATATAACTACTTTTGTCGAACCACACATCTTAAAAATACTACCACATACACTAATAAATGATAAATAAATAGCTTTGTGGTCTTTGGTCTACCTTTCAGCAGATATTTAACTGGTATTTATTTTAGTTTTGCTTCATCGTGTGGGGACATTTTCTGTTATAAATACTCTCAAAGGTTAGATTCTTTCTACAACGACCAACCACAATAAAAGTTTTTAATATATTTAATAATAAATAATAAAAGAACATGAAAATACTGAATATATATTTACAGTAAACCACAGAGTTCAAATCACAGAAAATATTAAACTTAACATTGATACACAGACTCGTACAAAAAAAGAAAACACTTTCTAAACAAAGCTACACTATATTCCTGACTGAATCTAACAGAATTTACTGTTCCCCTAATAACTTACTTGGGCAAGGCAAGATGAAATATGTGAGCAGTCTTTCTAGCCAGGCCTCGCACACAGTACTCAATACTCTGAGATTTCTCTTTGTAATATCTAAAATACAATTTCCAAGAGAGCTGGCAGAATGACCTCATCTGGTCACCTAAGTTCTCACAGCATTTCCCTTTGAAGCTGAGACAGGAATTTAGCATAGACGGCTACAATACACATCTAAATGTTTATTGGCAGTGCCTGGGGCTTCCCCTCTTTTTACTGAGCTAACGGACAAAGTCTGTTTTCTAGACCTAGCATCTCTGGTCCTATGCAGCACTGTGGGGTACCATTTTAATGGTTTAACAGCTCATTTAGATTTCCCTTATCTTTCTTAAAGTAAGCCAGCTAGTACATTTAATTCAGTTGCAATAATACATGTACATTTATTTTCATTTCAGCAGTGTGCACTGATGATAGATTTTAACACAAGCAAACCTCACAAATACATTTTCAGCACAAGCATCTGTACCAATCCGTTTGATATACAAATGAGACACAGTTCTAATATTTGTAACATAAGCATCTTTGAATATCAAACTGTTTTATACAAGGACGCATCATTCTTTACAAAATTCCAGCTGGCTATGCTGGCACTTGCCCAAAAAATGAAGACTCCCCACTATTACAACTGTAGAGTTAGTCCTCAGCTGAGTATCCATGCCAAGTCCTCCAGCAGCCTCACTGTGAACCCAGTGCTTCATGTCCCTGCCTCAAGTAGATGACGCACACACATTCTAAGGTTTAATTAATACACACACACCTGGGGCAGACTAGCGCAGATTACCTGCTCTACCAACCTTGCCCAGACTATAAGGTAGAATCTGATATTGCTAATCCTCGTTCATTCCTAACGTATGGGTATCAGTTCCGACCTCGGAACAGAGCCGGCCATTTTCCAAGCTCGCGTCAGCTTCAAATTCTTGAGCTAAACTCTTACCCACAATCTCCCTTCTCCCTGTTGCCTCAGATTTCGTTTGCCGCATTGCCATCCAGTGGTGTCAAGCTACTTCTCTTGAGCTAAGTACAGTCAATTGTTGTTTAATTGCTTTACAAATTACTTTTCTGTCAGAAAAGTTAATTTTTTATTGTCTCTTGCCCTATCGCATTCTAGCGTTCATATTTCCTCAGGTTTTTCTCTGTCCTTTACTTACTCTTTTTACTGTGAGGCAATTTCTCCTGACCATCGTTGGTAATCCCTTTCCCTTTCTTTTTCATACCTTTGGGTACTCTCTTGTACCATTGTTGGTACTTTTCTATTTGTTAATATGGCAGATAAAAAGGGTAGTCCAGGGTTTAAGCGGTGTTCTGATTGTGGACACAAACTGCCTACTTCTGATGCACACTCTTTATGTGTTTGTTTGGGAGCTTCCCATTTATCTGTTGAACCAACTTGTAATATATGTGGAAACTTTTCTAATAGAACTTTGTTAGAAAGGAAAAATAAACCGTTACTGAAGGGACTTCTAAAATCTCCCTTTTCAGAGGCTATTTCTGGGCCAGAGGTCTTAACCCCTCCCAAAGCCCATAAAAAAATGGCTGTTCCTACTAAGGCTAAATCCTTACCTTCATCCCTGGCTGGGGACTCTCACCAACCAAAATCTAAAAAGGCTAAAATTTTGACTCCGGAGCTCTTGCAGTCAGCCCCAGTACTTCCGGTGCCCAGACCTTCGGCACAGAGGCCTTCGGCCCCATTAGTGATTTCGGCTCCATCCTCTCCTGCAGCCTTCTACATATCTGTACCGAGGGGCTCCTCGGTTCAGACCTTTACCACTGTATCGGCACCGACCGTTCAGTCGGCGCAGACCTTGACTGCGTTGGCTCAGAGATCTTCCTCAGAACCAAGGCCTTGCTTACGGACTACAATTTTGTCAGTTCCAGTTTCGGCACCAACAATCACTTCAGCACCGATCCCTGCGTCGGTGCAGACAATCACATCGGCACCGATTACTTCTTCGGTGCAGACTACAGTAGTTCAGTCTTTCTCGGCACCATTGCCCTCGGTGCGATCAGATAAGATGGGCACAGAGTCTACCTCTTTTGGGAACAGGACTGTTTCTCACTCAGTCTCTGTGAGGTCCACTAGAAGTCTTTCTGAACATGATGTGTTGTGTCTTGTGGAATACCTCTGGCCAAGAAAGCCTGGTCCAGCCCCCAGGAACTATTTTTCCTTGGGAAGCGATCATCCTTCTCCAAAGACACCTTTTTATTCTCCTTCTTCATTGCCTTTGAAGTCCATGGATATAGTACAGTCTTACCCTTCTGCAGTTTCCTTTATGGATCTCACTAAGGAACCACAGTTGCCTTTGTGGCAGGAAAGTTTTGCTACTACCCAGGATGTCAGCTGTGATACGCATAGCTTGATGCTCCACAGCCATCCAGGGACTCCGAGTGGGCAGGCAGAGCCACTTAGGAGAGCAGTGCCCCCTGTCCTTGACATACAATCCTCTCAGAGTGGACCGGACTTCCAACTGAAGGAGAAGGCTTTCGCTGCTGGTGATACCGATCTGTCTATACCTCCACCCACCTCTGGTACACTGGTTTCACAACTCGCACCTAGCGAACACCGGGTGCAAGGGCCTCAGGACATATTCCCTCAGGAATCCCTTTTTCCATGGACTTCCCCAGCTTCTCCCGCTGAGGAGGTCCACCGGAAAAGTTTGTGCAAGAGGAAGCACATGGACTCCACAGAGGAGTCTCTCACCGAAGACACAGATTTCGATGAGGGGTTAGGATCCCCTCGGTCACCCTCTGAGGTGTCCTTTGGCGATATCCTTGAAATCCTGAAACAGAGAGGTGACTGGCAGCCTTCAAAAAATCTTCCCGACGTTCCACCCAGTCAAAGTGAAGAAGCAGCACTAGAGATAGAAAAGCTGCTAAGAAAAAGAGTTATCCAAATAGTCCCTCCAGACCAGATAGGATCCGGATTCTACTCAAGAATATTTTTGGTGCCAAAGAAAACCGGGGACTGGAGACCAATTTTGGATCTCAGTGTATTGAACAAGTTTGTGAGAATACAAAAATTCTGGATGGTCACTATACAGGCTATCCTCCCGCTACTGGAAAAAGACGATTGGATGTGCTCGATAGCTCTTCAAGATGCGTACTACCACAAAGGTGGACAGGCCATCAAGAAGATTTCTGCGCTTCCGTGCGGGAGAAAGTCACTACCAGTTCAGAGTACTGCTCTTCAGACTCTCTAAAGCCCCCAGAGTGTTCACAAAGTGCATGGCAGTTGTCACAGCTCACTTGTGACTTCAAGGACTCCATGTGTTCCCGTACCTAGACTGGCTCATTTCCGCCCCCACCAGACATCTACTGGAAAAAGCCATGGCATACTCTCTCCTCGCTGCTCAAAGGCTGGGCATAACCATAAACTGGCAGAAATCCAATCTCACCCCATCTCAGTCGACAGAATTCATTGGTGTTATCTTGGACACAAAGAACTGCAGAGCTGCTATTCCAGAGCACAGAATTTTAAGGATAAAGCAACAACTAATTCCAATCCTTTCAAAGGAAAAATCCACGGCTCACTCGGTTCTATAGTTGTTGGGTTCCATGGCAGCCTCCATCACCATTGTTCCCCTGGCCAGGTTTCACATGAGGCTTCTACAATGGCTACTGCTCACCCAATAGTATCCTTTTCAGCATCCTCTTTCAGTAATGATTCGAGTAACCCACACGTGCAAACAATATTTAAATTGGTGGATGAGACACAATCTCTCTCAATGGTCTCGCCCTTTTCCCCCCCAGCAACCCAAGGCCACAGTGTCCACGGACACCTCCCTGATGGCGTGAGGGGGCGCTACGTCAGGCCAGACAGTCCAAGGCACTTAGTCTCAACCGAAGCCCATTTGCATATAAACGTTCTAGAGCTGAGGGCGGTGCTTCTGGCATTGCAAGCATTCCATCCCCTGCTGCCATCTGGGACAATTGCGATTCAATCAGACAACATGGCGGTGGTCTGGTACATCAACAAGCAAGGTGGAACCAAATCTTACCCTCTTTGTCGAGAGGCCATGAGGATATGGCAATGGGCGATGGCTACCAACAGTTTTCTTCTAGCAACGCACATTCCCGGGAGTTCCAACGTGATAGCAGACAGACTCTGCAGGTGCATTATGCAACCTCACGAGTGGTCCCTGAATCCCTTGATAGCAGAGGAGATCTTCCACCGCTGGGGCCGTCCTTGCTGCGACCTCTTTGCATCCCCAACCAACTACAAATGCAGCAACTACTTCACCCTGATTCCCCCTCCGGGACAGCCACCCAGGGACACTCTAAGTCCATGATTGGCCCTCGGGTCTTCTCTACGCATTTCCGCCCTTTCCTCTCATTCCCAGTTTGTGAAGAAAGCCCGGTGGATGAAGAGCAAGGTAATCCTCATAACACCATATTGGCCACGACAAATTTGGTTCCCATTCCTTTGGCCTCACCTACTAGATCAACCATGGATCCTCCATCCAGTCCTGGAGTTGATCTCACACCCAGATAACCTGATTCATCCCAACCTGAACAGCCTGAAGCTAATGGCTTGGCTACTCCAATTCCCTGGATTGCCAGGCAGAATGACCTTTCTTTACCAGTACGTCATATTCTCATTGCTTCTCATAAGTCCTCCACTAGAATTACTTATCTGAGCAAGTGGAAAAGATTTACCTGTTGGCTGAAAGATAAACAAGTAGACCCCTTTTCAACACCAGTGTCGATAATGCTAGACTATCTGGCCAACCTGTTTCAATCGGGTCTATCGGCCTCTACCATTAGAGTTCATTTGGCTGCAATTTGTAATTTTCATGATGGTGTCCAAGATTCCTCTCATGTCCCATAAATTGTGCAAGACTTTCATAAAAGGTGCGAATCATCTAAAGCCACCTTTTAGAGAACCTATTCAACCATGGGATTTATCATTAGTTCTACAAGCTCTGACAATGGCACCCTTTGAACCAGCCTCTTCTTGCGACCTCAAGTATTTGTATGGAAAACCTTGTTTTTGGTCGCTATTACTTCTGCCAGACATATTTCTGAACTTCAAGCTTTATGTATCAAATGTCCATACTTGATTTTTCATAGAGATAGAGAGTCTCTGAGGACTTATCAGTCATTTCTGCCTAAAGTGATCTCTGAAATGTCCATTAATCAAGCCACTGAATTGCCAGTTTTCTTTCCTAACCATTCAAACAGAGGAGAGTATTGCCTACATACCCTTGATATACACAGGCAAATCTGTTTTTACCTAAACAGGACTAAACCCTTTCGTAAATCTAACCAGTTATTTTTGGCCTTTTCTGGACCTAGATTAGGATCGGCTGTTGCTAAGGTCACATTAGCTAGATGGTTGAAGGACTGTGTGACCTTTATTTACACACAACGTAATATCTCGTTGCCTACTACCATGAAAGCTCATTCAACAAGGTCGGTGGCAACTTCTGCTGCCTTCCATGCCAGAGCTTCTTTACATGACATATGTGCAGCTGCAACTTGGGCTACTCCTCATGCCTTCATCAATCATTACAAATTGGATTTGGCCTCCAGGGGAAGAGCATCTTTCGGTTCTATGGTGCTCAGGAATATCCTTCCATGAGAGCCTCCCAGGAATAGAGGTAGCTGGGGACTCTGTCCCATACGTAAGGAATGAACGAGGATTAACAATATCAGATAAAGAAGTTATGTCTTACCATAACGTTCCATCTGTATTGTTGATCCTCGTTCAGTCATTATGACCCTCCCTCCTGTGGTTTCTAGTGGATCTCATCATCCGGTTCTCTTAGGTTATTTGACCAGAGATAGCCTCTACCTTCTTTTGACTTGCAAACTCAATGAGTTAACAGGGAGAGGGGGATTGTGGGTAAGAGTTTAGCTCGAGAGTTTGAAGCTGATGCAAGCTTGGAAAATGGCCGGCTCGGTTCCAAGATCGGAACTGATACCCATACGTAATGACTGAACGAGGATCAACAATACTGATGGAATGTTATGGTAAGACATAACTTCTTTTTCACTGCCACCAGTCAGTTACTATAAGGCTCGTAAAAGGGTATCCAATTATGCTAAGTGAAGTTAATATTAGTACTAATGATAGTAGATGACCAAGATAGCTAGGCCTTCTGGAGTAGCCCACACAGCGTCACCAAATAAATATAATTACTCTCAAAGATTAGATCCTTTCTACAAGAACCAACCACAATAAAAGTTTTAAATATATTTAATAATAAATAATCAAAGAACATGAACATATTGAATATAGATTTAGAGTAAACCACAGAGTTCAAATCACAGAAAATATTGGAATTAACATTGATGGACAGACTCATACAAATAAAGCAAAACACTCTCTAAACTTAGCTTCACTATATTCCAGACTGAATCTAACAGAATTTACTGTTCACTAATAACTTACATGAGCAAGGCAAGATGATATACGTGAGCAATCTTTCTAGTCAGGCCCCAAACAGAATACTCAATACTGAGATTTCTCTTTGTAATATCTAAAATATAATTTCCAAGAGGGCTGGCAGAATGACCTCATCTGGTTACCTAAGTTATTGCAGTATTCCTCTTTGAAGCTGAGACAGGAATTTAGCATAGATGGCTACAATACACATCTAAATGTTTATGGCAGTGCCTGGGGCTTCCACTCTTTTTACTGAGCTAATAAAGGCTTTTTCCCAGGCCTAGCATCTCCGGTCCTATTCAGCACTGTGGGATACCATTTTAATGGTTTAACAGTTCATTTACATTTCCCTTATTTTTCATAAAGTTAGCTAGCTGGTACATTTAATTCAGTTGCAATAATAATCGTACATTTCATTTCATTTCAGCAGGGTGCACTGTTGATACATTTTAACACAAGCAAACCTCACAAATACATTTTCATCCCAAACTTTTCATCCCAAGCATCTGTATCAGTTTGATATACAAATGACATACGGTTCTAGTACATTTTGTAACACAAGCATCTTGCACAAATCAGTTTGATATTCAAAGGACAAAGCATTCTTTACAAAACTCCAGCTGGCTATGTTGGCACTTGCCCATATCATCACACAAGGAAGCTGTAGCAATAACCAATGGACAGAATGAAATCTGATATGTTTAGAATAGTGTACAACTGAAACTGACTATCAGTCAGTGTCTGAGTCCATATGCTGATAATGATGTTTCGTTTCTTATACAATTCAAGGTTACATAACTGTGTTGTCTTGGTTGCATGTATGGTGTAGCAGCCTGTTGAGCAGTCTACAGTATTTTTAAAACAACACAGACTTTAGTAGCCACATAAGCTACTTACAGCTTAACAACTCCAGGCTTCTCAGGCTTGCCTATTTACACCAATCTTTTCTATTTCAGTATATTCCCTTCTCATCCTACATGGTGCAGCATCATTTATCCTTGGTATCACTTCAAGTGAGCCATGTGACTTGAGGGGCTTACATGGATTAAATATTTTACATAGAATGTTCGAGGGCTGAACATTGGATACATGTTATATAGGTGGATCAAATGTCATTAAGCATGAAAGAACGCATGTGGTATTCTTGCAGGAGTCATCATCATCAACAACCCTCTTTTCCCTGTATTTTCTACATGGAGTCAGGGTGTCACATCAACTGTTATCTCTCAATTCAATGCCTCTCTCCTACCTTCAACAGTCGTGCCCAACTGTCGCAGGTCTTCGCTGACAATTTTTCCATCTCTTTTCTGAACACCCTCCACTTCCTCTTGTCTTCTTCCTGTCTGTCCCAAATCATCATCAGATTGTCTTCTGCTTAATAGCACATGTCCCCATACCCTTCTGCTTAATAGCACATGACCCCATACCACCATGATCTGTTCTCTTAGACCTCCTCTGCAACTGAAGCTACTTGGGCTTCACTCTTACCTCCCTGACACCACTCAACCTGAATTTTGGCTTTTTGGCAGCAGCAATAGGTTAGGCCACAATGAACTACAGTAACGGAATAGACTAAGGTGCACTTCATCTGCCCCATAGTGGGAATCTCATCACACATCTCAGGCACTTTCATCTCCTTCACCTCTAGCTTCCTCAACTGTTCTGCCAAATACTGGTCTCACCATTGTTTTGCACAACTTACTTTTCAGGGACATGGGTGCTAAACCAGGAGTGAATTTATCATTTTGCATCCAGTCGTCCAAATTATGTCTGAATATAGAGTAGGAGAAGTACTCTGCATTATGTGTAGTAGAAGACAGTTCCGCAGATGTGATATTCTCTGATACAGAACTATTTTTCTGACATGTCCTGTTTATGTTGCAAAAGAGATCAAGATCCCTAGATCAGGTGTGTTTATGCTATCACTGGACTTGCAAATGTATAATAGGTCTGACAAGATGGGGTCTGCTCAGGCTCTATATGCAAGGCAGAGGTCACCTCTTAGTAGTTTGTATGATATTGAGAAGAGGGATAATAGTCCTCAGATGGTCTGCACAGTTTTTATGACTTATGTCTTTTTTTTTTTTTTTAATTGTTTAAGGGAGAAAGTACACTTGTAGTTCCAGATGTGACAAGTGTTGGGCCAGATGCATGCAAAAGGGGCATTATATTCAATAATCATCCTAAAGAGAGTCAAGTACAGTGGAATGATTTTATCCCTAGACCTGGACGCCATACATTTAGATGTAAGCCGTGCTATGAAAAAGGACTTCTTTACAATAGTGGATACATGGTGATCAAAGGATAGTTCATTGTTGACAGATTCGCAGATTACTGAGTATGGGATCAACTGTCATGGGTGTATTGTCAATGTGATAGTTTAAGGGAAGTCATGCTTGTTGAAGGATACTATTATGCATTTTTTGGCATTTAGTTTAAGTCCATGCTTTTGACACCAATTATTTCTTTGGGAAAGGCCCTCTTGGAAGATCTCTGTGACCTCTGAGTTTATGTTGGCACTGAGATTGCAGTCAACTGAAAACTGGTCAGCCATAAACGCTAAAAACTTTGCTTCAATTAATGAGAATGAAACACCAGAGAGAAGTGACCCCAGGCACTGATAGTGACAGACCTTTTGGAGGATGTAGAGCCACCCACCATAATTTCCAGGATTCTATTTGTGAGCTAATCTATCCAGCAACCTACAGAGGAATTCACATTTAACTGGGAGATGGTCTATAATGCCAGAATATGGGATGGTGTTGAACACCTTTGTAGGGTCTACTAGATATGCACAGTGCACTGATTTGCACTCATCCACTGCTTCAGTAAACTTAAAATTGTCAACAAGCTAAAGCAGGAATGATTTGCCCTTAAAGAATCTGAACTGGCTTGGTTTGACAGTTTATAGGTTGCCTATGTTCATAATTATTATTTACAAACGAATCCTTTGCACAGCCACATGGATAAGGCTAATCAGGCTTATGGGCCTATAATTACCAGGGCCCATTTATGCCCCACCACCTCTGCACAGGGAGATGACTAGTGCTGCCCTCCATTCATCCGGCATGAAGCCTGTTTGGAGGCTGACGTGGTATTTACCCTACTAGGGGAAATTTGGCCATGGCATCATGGAACTTCCCTTATTCTTTCTGATAGGTGTCATCGGATCTTTTACATTTACCTGAGCTACCACCAACTCAAGCAGATGGGACCTCTGTTTAACGTCTCATAAGAAGGATGCCATATTCAGAAGTACAGCAACCCCTTATGCTGTACTGCAGTGTCAGCAGTCCATCTACATGACAAAGGAACAGAGCCCACAGCCTTCTGCACCAAAGGCAAGCATGCTACCTGTTGCATCACTGACATTGCCCGACGGTCATTTTTTTCTTGGGTGGCTGTTTTTAACCTCCTATCTGCCTTTGGTTAATTTAATCAGGGTCCAGAATTCCTTGTTAAATTTAGCAACTTTTTTTTTAAGCATCTTGAGAGCTAAATTTATTCGTGCATACAGGGAGATTTTTTTTCTTTTACTATACAGTCTACTTATACCTGGGTTCCACTACAGAGATTTACTCTTCAGTTTGGCATTGTATTTACTACGGTGGGAGACAAATGCATCTATGATGCTATTTACACATGTATAAAATTTGGCACTAAAGTTAGGTCCTCAGGTTGGATGGAGATTTTTAATTTAGTCAGGTCATTACTCACTTTTAGTAAACTTGCTTTAGTATAACTTCTGAATACCGCGGTATTGGAAAATGCTTCTGGCTTCAGTCTTATGGTGAATGTGACTAATATGTGGTCCAATATGACCAGGGAGGAAGTGGAAATCAGAGCAAAGCTGTCCCATATTGGAATGGACAAAGTCAAGGATTTTATCACCCCTAGTTGGGTTGGGAGAGGGGGGGGCAAGAGAATTTTTTTCTTGGACCCAAGTACCATTACAGTCTTGTTTTCTGTATATCTCATCAGAAATGTAAGTTCTAGAGTTCACCAAGAAGCTCTTACCTAAACATTCTGTCATCGGAAGTGTTTTTATTTTTTTTAAATGTTGCGATTATTTTTTCCTGTTTCAGTTTAACTCTGGTACAATCCCAGTGTGTTGATTTATTTACTGTAGAGTTTGTTGTGCCAGCAAAGATCACTGAAGATGGTTTCTTGCAATATTAAGTAGCCTTTTTAATGCTACAGCTCTTTACCTAACTTTGATGGAATATGTGAGGAGCAAACTGCAGCTTCTAAGATCACCCTCTTTCAGGTGGGAAAGTACTGCCTCTATCAATGTATGTATAGATAGGTCTAATTTATCTTTTGGCAGTAGGAGTTTAAAAGTTATTTCTCCATGGATGAGCAATTCTCAGCAGGAGTGCTGTCGCTTTTTAAGCTTCCCTCAAGAGCTCCATCACGCCTTTCCTCATATAATTTAAGGAGCTACATCTTAAGTCATATAAGCATGAAAAATTTTGGAGTTATACCTGTACTTGCGTGGTCTAATAACCTGAGTGCATGTATAATACGGAAGATTCTGGCCCCTGATAAGCAAATGCAATGGTAAAACCCACAGTCAACACATACGTAAATCATTGTAAAAAAAAAAAAGTCACAGACGTTTCTACGGAGAATTTTCAAACGAAAAAATATTTAGCTCTGCTTTCATTCTAAATGAATAATCTAAAGTCCCTGAATGCAAGCCTCACTCTCCTTACTTGAATACTTTACTTCCATGTTCACACAGGTGTAGAATGGATCACTGCCAGTGTGCAAAGAAAACACATATAACTGGTGACTTTAAATGGAAAAAGTGATTTGCAAATTGCACCTCTGGAAGTGAACTGGATTAGTCTAAACTTCATTCACCTCAAAAAAAAAAAAAATCTGTAGGATAACAAAATTTGACACATGTGCATACACATATTTATACAAAAAATCCCCAAAGGAGCTAAGGTTCATGCCAGTGAAAACCATTAGGCTCATTATTTAACCAGAAAACATTTTTAGATGGGAGTTTCAGTTGTTTGCAAAGTATTTTTAGCTCCCTAGTAAAATCAATAATATGAGAAACAAGTAGCCTTTTTCTACAACTATCCTTATTAATCTAATAAAATGAAGGAGGATCGACCTATGATACTTTTCTACCATTACTAAGCAGTGTTTACATTGCTATTACATCAATGCATCTATCACATCTGAAATTATTTTGTTAAGGAAAACGCAGCAAGGGTACCAGCAGCTCTGTTATTTTACACACACTAAGGTCATAAAGCTATTCAGGCTTAACATTCACAACTCTTAACATTCACAACTCTTTCATTCCGAACGGTCTTTGCTTTATTCCTGGGGCCATAAACTGGGTAAGTGAGCTTGTTCAAGGATCCTTTACAGCCATGACTAGAGTCTGACTGCAATCACAACAGAACACTTACTTCACACACATAGACACACATGGTATCTTTCATTACTGCTGCACTCCACCATTTGTTATATCGACAGGTGGTGTTGACTGATGTACATGGCTACATTCATTCAAGCTGCAGAAAGTGAATGAGTACATTCCATTAATTTACATTGCTAAATCGGTGTTTTCCCCGGGATTGCCAGATAGTAGGGTAATGTCTATAATTATCTAAGTAAAGTGCCTGAACATCTACAGAAATGTTGCTAATCACACTATATCATGAACAAGTTGCTGGCAAAACTTGTTAAGCACAAACAACAAATCTGGTTCTAAGTGTATGTTATGCCACCCTATCTTGGAGGTTTTTTTCCCCTTTAATATTATTTTTGCCTCCTTGCCTGTCAACCACTGAACTCCCCAACCCAATGGCTCCTGAGCTTATTTTTCCACAGGGAGAGAAGGGTCTCTTCAATCCCCCTGGGGCATGAGCTGCCCAGAGGGCAAAGTTATCTAAACAGGCATGAATGTTGCTTCTGACCACCTCACTGCATCAGCTAGCCTACAGAGACAAGGAACACTCTTGTTCCCAATGGCTTGAAGACATGAGCTTTGCCTCATCAAGTATGGTGCTTCCCCACAGTTAATATCAGGTCCTAAGTGCATGCAGGTCAGAGAGCTATCTGGTATTCCCATCCTCAAAGTGACCTGATTCTTCATAGTGGGGCTCAAGGCTGTTTACTAGTTGGCCTAAACCCAATCCAAGCTAACAAGCCCACCTGCATGACCAGTGGGGTTCAAAATTCCTCCCATGTGCACAGGTGTGCTTCCCAGCATAAACAGAAATTACCATCAATGGCTTGATGAAGCCAAGGGAAGGTCCTTAATTGTTTGTTTGTGTCTTTCAGCTTTTCCCAGTTAGGGGACGCCACAGCGGAACTCCGGTCCGCTAATGACTGGTAGTTGAGTTTTACGTGCCGAGTTACCAGAACTGACGTACAACCTTCAAGAAGGTACGCCCATTCACGCATGTCTCCACGCAGAAGACTCTCTAGCATCTTACTGTGAGGCGACAACGCTACCGCAGCACCACCACCTGGTGCTGAATTCTGGTAAACAGCATGTTTTAGGCATCAATAATGCAGAGGCTGCTCAATCTGTGCCACTGAGTGTTGGGATAGCTCCCGGCTCCCTGCAAACCCAAAGTGGAGTAGTAGGTAAATGGAAAAAAAGAAATGCATGAAAATATCACAGCAGATATAAAATCTGCCGCCTGACTACATAGTATGCACAACTGAATACTTACCCCAAATCATAAATTTAATATAAAAAACTATAATGCAAAAAGAATTAATGGTGATGTACTTATGGATAATACTAACGTTTTAAGACCTACATATTGCAAGGGTGCATGAGCAAAGACAGATTCACTCCAAGCATGCAATTATGTAACTGTAATACCTTACTGCTTATATAAATAATTCAACTGTGAATAAATATTTTAATACACATACTTTCAGTTCTCAAAACAGTACAACTGTAATAAAAGGACAGATGAATATACTATTAGCATATAAATAACAATACCATACACCTTTGGCAGCATTTTACAAAAATACGGCACTGAATTAAATAATGCTGTAATCTTTACCTGTTTTGTGAGTCCATGGACAGGACTGTTCCAATATTTCTCCATCCGGCATCATACTAAGACACGATGCGCCATCTTCCTGGGACTTGATATTTGCTTTAAGCTCTTCTAAAATGCTCAAAGCAGCTCTTACTTTTTCTGGTGTTTTATCCCTTTTCAGTTGAGAGTAAGATGGAGTAGACGGAGGAGTTGGTGAACGGGGGCTAAACAACAGTAGATGGAAGCACGAGAACCAGTTATTTCACATTAAACAGTATCTCAAGGAAATCACAGGCTTGTTCTTAAAATAAAACAAAGACATACATTACAGCCTAGTAATATTTTTAAATTAAACTATATTAATACCAGGTCAATCTATTACAATTTAAAAAATTAATGTAGAAAGCTCAGTCTTTTCCCCAGTAGATTTTGCTTAGTTTCACATGTTCTAATGACAGAGACTGGTCTGTGTTAGAAATATCCCTCCCAAACCAAGAGATGATTACAAATAATCAAAATGAAACTAAACATCAAATATCAGTAATTTTCTAATTTTTCTGATACCTGCTCTACCCTATCCAGGTTCACAGGGACCCAGAACGTATCCTAGAAGGTATGTGTAAGGGATGGAAATAATATTGGTTGGGATGCCAGTCCCATTACAGGATGTGCCCATGTGTGCATACACACAAACTCCCCCCCCACCTCTACAGACAATCTGATGATCACTAATGTACTGGCATGGCTTTAGAAAAAGGGAGTAAAACAGACCTCCAGCAAAAACCCATGCAGTTAAAATGAGAACATGTAGATTATGAACAAAAGTAACACACCCCTGCATTTCACCAATACTCATTTTTGCACCACATCCATACCAGATTAGGTTCTAAAGAAACCAAAGCCACTCACTTATCCTCAGTCCCAAACACAAACAATGACCCCCTGATTCAGAAATTAAAATCTCCTAGAAAGTGGATGAAGAAACTCCCTCCTCCCTTTACAGATGCATCTACACAGATAAGAAAATGCAGTATCTTATTCTTTCAACTCCAGTTCCCTGCATTTGTTGTACTGATGGAAGGAATCTCCTTTCAGACTTTCAAAACACGTACAACCATTCAAACTTCATCCAACTTGTCTCATGAACAGCATCTCTTTATCTCAATCACATCCCACACAGGCAGTCCTACCCTTTATAGCTGTTCAACCTTTCAGTTTCCACTGTCCCTTCTCTTATCAAGCTGTGTAGAAACAGAACTTAATTTTGTGGGCTCCATGACAGAAATATAAATCAACTATGATGAGCACTTATTTAAATAAAAACTCAAAAGCAAATCCCCAACCCATTGCTGCCTTACATATACTAATGTCAAGACTGCCTCATTTCAGGGTAAAGAAAAGTTCCTGGAATAGAACAGTCTATTTTTTAGGACGAATCACTGGAATTACACTGCGTTATATCACATTAAACTAATGGCTTCAGGAAACAATAAGCCTGTCAAATCTGCCCTTTTACGTACCTTAACATCCTATATCCCCTTCCATCTACAGCTCACCCTTATCCATTTTCCACCTGTCCTCTTAATATTTCTGTGTAATGCCAGTTGATCACCTAATCCAATAGTCCATTCCATGTGTCCATGGCCATCTCTATGAAATAAAAAATACTTTCAGGGATAGAGGGAGCACTTAGTGCCTAGAATCTGCTGTCTGTGCCCCTTTCTTCATTCTTCCTCTGTCCACTGAATTCAAAATGACCTCCTGACATGATCTTGTGCACCAGTATCATGTACCACCTTATCCCTTCTGGTTTTAAGTCAGATTAGCTCTAGCTCCTTACCACATTTGTTCCACACTATGGATCTTTCCAATAATTTTATTCTGAATGACTTTCAGCAGTCTGATGTCCTCCAGTTTATATGGTCTCCTGAACTGCACCCCATACTCAAGGTGTGGTTTAACCAAAGCCCTGCAGAACGAATGTATTCTCTCTCTGCTTCTGAAATCTATCTTGCTAAGGACACACGCACTAGCACTCTACTCGGGGTGGTCAGATCTAGATGTAATCCATACCCTCCAGATCATTCTCCTAATCTGTTGCAATCAGTTCCACATCCCAGCTGATAATTCACATCACAGTAGTTGTTACCGAAATGGAATACTGTACAAATATTTGCAGGGAACCTCAGCTGCTGCATTTCTGCTCACTTATTCAGCTTTCCAAATCTTTCCATAGATTCTTCCTCTACCTCCAACCTCCACTGCTGCATCTATTTTGTGCCATTTGGAAAAAGGCTGATCCTGTTCTTTACTTCCTCATATATATCCAAGACAAATATACCAAAGAGCATAGTCCCCCCCCCCCCAAAAAAAAAATAGAGATCCTCATGGTACTCCACTATTTATTTATTTTATTTTATTATTTATTTGCAGTTGGTTTACCAGGATAGTCCATTGGGCCAAAAAGAACCCGTTTTCAATGGAGTCCTGGGGAGAAAAGCTCCAAAAAACAAAACAAACTAGGTACAAACAATAGCATGATAATAACAATAATACAATTGTACAAGATACAGACATATGAGTTCGAAACTTCAGGAAACATTCAAACAATACTCAAAATATTTAAAAAACTCAAAACTTTAGGAACATTCAAACAATACTGTTTAGAGATAAGTGATGTTGCTTTACACATACAGAGTGGTTATTTTGTAAGGAACATAAGCTTATAAGGTACAGTCAGGTAACATGAGTGTGAAGGAAGATGTAAATACCATATTTTTACGAGGGGTGGGAGCAAGAGCCACTAATAACTTACATAACACTCCTGACAGTGACCTTTTTATTAAACTTCCTGTGTCCTGCCATTCAGTCATGCAACTAACCAGTTCCTCAGTCTTGATCACGTTCTAACCTTTCCAGTTTCCCTATCAGTCTAGTATATGTAATAAAAGGCACCAACTTTCAACATCTGTTAAGTAACCATACTTCTAGAACACTCTTGTTATAAACCTTTTTCTGTTGCTGGGCAAGTGCCAAGTCACATAGTTATATCTCAGTCTACAAATGGTGTCAAAGACTGTTAGATACCATACTTAGACCAAATACTGCGAGCTTCTGTTTAGTTTGTAAAGCATCCTTCAAAACGATGACACAGCAGACTCTGGCAATTCTCTTTTCTATTTCTTGTGATAAAACATTAATAATTTAGGAATTCTACATTGTTGGAAAAGAGAAAAGCAAGAAACGTGAAAAGAGCTGCTTCAGTGCTGAACTGACTTAAGAAAAACAATTAAAGACTGAAAAAAAAAAATGCACTGTACTTGTCTGTCAGTGATTACATATTTACTAAAAGGAAGCGTGTGGGAATTGTGAAATTGTATACAAGTACATTTTCTCCAGTGGATCTACTTTGATCCAGTGGATTTACGTTTCACGGCCTCATTTTTTTGAAACTGCACTTAAATAAAAAAACAAACAAAAAACCTAAACCAAAAACACACTAACCCCCACCCCCCAACTTTAATATTCTCACTCCGAAATCGCAATACAGTGGGGAAAGGAATATTCCATTATCCCCACTGTACCTTGATCTTGGCAGTAGTTTGCTTAGTTGTACATCAACACTAAACGTTGATGTACAACTAACGTTACATGCAAACTGCATGTTTTTAAGTCTTTTTTTTTTTTTTTTTATATTTATTTCTATTTTTACACGGAAGTGCATTTTTGAAAAAAATGCACTTTCACGTAAGCGAGGTCGTAAATTTCTGTTTCAATGAAACATAAATTCGCTGGATCAAATAGGATCCATATATATATATATATATATATATATATATATATATATATATATATATATATATATATATATATATATATATATATATATATATATATATATATATATATATATATATATATATATATATATATATATATATATATATATATATATATATATATATACATATATATATATATATATATATATATATACTCACTTTATAAGCTCGAAATCCTGAAATCTCGAATTTCAGAATCGAGCACATAAAGTGGAAAATCCAAATACCCGAAACCACAAAACCGTGAAACCTTATATCCCGAAACCACAAAACCGCTAAACCCAAACTCCCGAAACCAAAAAACCTCGAAAACACATGGCACGCACTACACAACACATACAAACGCAGACGCACACACCTCTCGACACAGTCAAAAAGCAATACAACATACACGCACACCACTAAACAAGCACACACACCTACCCCTAACTATATGCAGGGGATCAAGCCCCCTGCACCCAGCACACCCTCACTATTTAAATATTCTAACTCCAAGGTCGCACTACATATGAAACACCACCACACAAACTACATTCCCCTCGCACAAACACATCACAGTAAAAACACACTAACACACACTACAGCACCTACCCAACACCCTTAAACATTAACACTTAACTGAATCCATGAACACAGCGCAACACCAGAACTGCAAATTCAAAATCTCAGACATTCGAGATTTTGAATTTCGTACTTCTGGGGTTGCGATGTTCCGAACTTTCCACTTTATGGGCTTGAGATTCTGAAATTCGATATTTCAGGATTTCGAGCTTAAAAAGTGTTTTTATATATATATATATATATATATATATATATATATATATATATATATATATATACATACACACACACACATATATATAAAATTTCTAGACATACATATATAAAAAAGAAGTTATGTACTCACCATAACGTTCCATGTTTGTAGTCCATCTCACCCTTCATTCCTACATATGGGATCGGAGCTGATCTTTGGCTATGACTTGGCCTATTTACAAGATGGAAGACATCTAATGGGCTCGTGGCTAGGTAGGTATCCCATGGTGCACCAGTACAATCCCCAGATCTTGTTTGCTGCTAATTAGGAGAAAAAATAACAAATATACAGAAAGAAGTCAATACTAAAAGGTCTCCAGACAAAAATAAAAATATTTTGTCTCCAGGTACTTCCAGGATGGAGGTAAGAGGGTGGATTCGTAAGAATGAAGGGCGAGATGGACTACAAACATGTAACGTTATGAGTACATAACTTCTTTATGTTCTGTAGTCCTATCTCGCCTTCATTCTTACATATGGGACAGCATCCCTAGCACCTTATTCTTGGGTGGCTCAAGGAAAAAATACTCCTGAGTACCATGGAAATAAAGGATGCTCTACCCCTGGAGGTTAGATCCAATCTGTAATGAGTAATAAATGTTTGAGGGGTAGCCCAAGTTCATGCTACACAAATATTAATAAGTGGAACCCTAGCCTGAATGGCTGCAGAGCAAGACTGATCTAGTAGAATGAGCCTTGATTTCGAAAGATAAGGGTCTACCCTCAGAGGTGTAAATGTAAGCTATACAGCTAGAAATCCAATTTGAGAGGGTCACTTTAGAAACTGGTAAACCTGACCTGGATTTGGAGAAGGAAATAAATAACTGATCTGATTTCCTGAATTTCTTCGTCCTGTGCAAATAAAACCGTGATTGCCTATGGACGTCCAACTGATGAAACCTGTATTCTGCTGCGTTGTAGTGGTTTGGAAAGAACCCGAAGTTCTATGGACTGGTTTAAAGTGTTATGGGAACAGACCATGGGGACAAAGGCAGGCTTAGTAAGAAGAGATACTCTGTCTTTGTGAAAAATCAGATAAGGGGGTTCTACAGATAATGCTTGCAACTCTGAAGTCCATCTGGCAGATGTGATAGCTGCCAAAAACAAAGTCTTCCAAGACAAAAATTTCAGAGGCGAAGAATGAGAAGACTCAAAGAGTGAAGATGTCAATTTGGATAGCACACAATTTAAATCCCATGAGGCAACCGGTTCTTGAAATGGGGGTCTTAAAGTGGTGCCTTTGAGGAAGGTTTTGCATAGCCTATGCGACATTAGATGAGAGCCTTGTATGCCTAAATGAAAATTAGAAATCGCTGCCAATTGAACCCCGATAGTGGCAGCTGCAGATCACTGGTGGAAAAGCTCAGAAAGGAACTCCAAACCCACCGGGATGGAGGTGGTATAAGGGTAGACATTCCTTTTCTCAGCCCAGATAAAGAATCTCCTCCATTTACTGGAATATAATCTCCTAGTGGAGGGTTTATGAGAGGACGTTAGTATACGAGTCACAGAGGGTGAGATGTCATGAAGTCTGACTACAGATGGAACTGGAGGAGATAAGCTGTCAAATTGAGGGTGTGTAAAGTGGGATGAAGTGAGCCTCACATGCGAGTCAAGAGATCTGGTAATGAGTCCAGAATCCAAGGGTCATCAAGAAGAGGCCCGAGAAAGGGGAATCAAACCTAATGAGGCCAGTAAGGAGCAATGAGGATTAGATTGCTTCCCAGTCGTTTCGCTTTCTGAATAACCTTGGATATGAGTGAAAGGGAAGAAAAGCATAAAGGAGACCCAAGGGCCAATCGTGAACAAGTGCATCTATGGGTGACTCCCCCGGAGGGGGGATGAGGGAGGAATAGCTGCTGCATTTGGCATTGTTCGGGCTGGCAAAGAGGTTGCAGCAAGGCTGTCCCCATCTTCGGAAAATCTGCTCCACAATATCCTGTTTCAGAGACGACTCGTGAGGCATCAAGATTACCCAGCTGAGCTTGTCTGCTATCACGTTGGTTGTCCCTGGAATGTGGTGTTGCCAACAGAAAACGCTGGGAAGATATCGCCCATTTCCAAACTCAAATGGCCTCTGGACAGAGTGAGTATGATCTGGTTCCACCCTGTTTGTTGATATACCATACTACTGACATGTTGTCTGATTCTATCGCAATCGTCCCCAGAGGCAGAAGGTCATGAAGTGCTAGCAATGCCAGGAGCACTGCCCTCATCTCTAGAACGTTGATATGCAGATGAACCTCATGATCATGCCATGTGACTTGGCAGTCCTGGCTAGAAAATGCACCCCCCGTGATGCATCTGTGGTCACAGTGGCAACGGGTTGGTGAGGAGCAAATCAATTGCCTGTGGATAACTGATTGGGTAGAGTCCACCAAATGAAGCCCTTCTTGCAAGAGTCTGTCAGCAGTATGTGATGAGATAACAGTAGGTGCTGAAAGGACCACTGGGATAACAGCAGTCACAAAAGAAACCTCATGTGTAGTCTGGCTAGCGTTACTAGTAAAATGGTGGAAGCCATGGTCCCCAGAAGCTGCAGAACAGTCTTAGCCTTGACCTTTCGTAAGGGAAGACTACGTTGAATTTGAAGAACCAGATTCTGTGCTCTTTCTACAGGAAGACGAGCCAACATGTTCACTGTGTCTAACTCTGCGCCCATAAAATTCACAGATTGAGAGGTCAATAATGCAGATTTTTCCCAATTTATATAAATCCCCAACTGGGCACAAAGTTGTATAGTAGCGTCCCTGGTCTGAAGAAGTGGATGCCTGGTGGGGGCGGTCAGGAGCCAGTCATGCAGATGCGGAAACACCTGTAATCCTCGACGTCTCAGGTGAGCTCTCACTATTGCCATACACTTGGTGAACACCCTGGGGCTGTGGTGAGACCAAATGGGCAGAGCATGAAACTGGTAATGACTGGCTCCCAGCCAGAAGTGTAAATGACTCCTCAACGCCCTGTACATTTTTATGTGGTAGTAGACATCTACTGAGCCCATCCAAATGTCTTTCCCTAATAAAGGGAGTATAGACTGCAGTGTCACCATCTGGAACTTGTCCTTTACTGACTCATTCAATCTGCTGAGGTCCAAGATGGGCCTCCAGTCCCCTGTAGGTTTTGGCACTAAAAAGAATTTGGAGTAAGTTCTGGATCCTATTTGATCTGCTGGGACGGTTTGGATGACTCTGTTATCAACTTGTTGACCTCCACAGTTGCCTGATCCCTGTGACTGGGTGGAACATCCGGGATTCCCTTGGGAATATAGGATGGATGAGAAAAGGGTATGACATAACCTCTGGTAATAATTCTTTGTACACATTTGCCCTGTGTGATAGTTAGCCAGGCTTCTGGATACAAAGAAATGAGACCCCTGACCAGCTCCAGAGAAGCACAGTTGGGCCCCACATCAGGAGCGCTGGTAAGGCCAGCCCCGAAACGAATCGCAGCCTCCTTGGTTTTGCGGTACGCCCCTGCCTAGAGGGCAACGTCTACCATTCCCTCCTCCTGCTCTGCCTCTGAAGGAGTCGTCACGCTGTCCATCTTAGAAAAACCTCTGGGACTTTTTGAACCAAATTTTACCACCACTCTGACCCTTAGGGTATGGTATAGAAGGGACAGTAAAATGTACTCCCATGGCAGAGAGCGTTTTCCATTCTTGCTCACACCGGGTGAGAGTGTCCTTTACCTTGGGTCCAAACAAGGAAGAACCGTCGAAGGAGGCGTTGGTAAAGGTAGACTTGAACGGTTCTGCAAAATTACACAAACGCATCCAGGAATGACATCTTAAGGAAATTCCTGAACCCGCTGCACTACTCACTCCATCGGCTGCAAACAAAATAAGCCTCATGGACGAGTTGACAATAGAGTTCAAGGTGGACAACTGGGCAGACACCTTGTCAGGGATTCCCTCAGTACATGTACCTTGTAGAGAATCTCCTAACTCCTTAAGGAGATCTCTCTGAAGCCTCGTGAAGTGTGTAAGGTAGATTAGTGATCTAAGAGTAAATGCTGCCAAAGAGAAGATACGCTTCCCATATCTGTTTATCATTCGAGACTCCTTACTCAGCGGATGAACAGAAGAAGATGTCCCCGCTAGCTCCTTCTTAGTGGCCGCAGCCACCACCATGGCATCTACGGGAACACCTTTTCATAAAAATTCCTTTTCTCTGGGTGCAGAAAGATACTTATTTGGTCTCCTAGGGACTGGATCCACAGCATCAGGAGTATCCCACACCTTCCGCCTAACTAGCTCATCAGTTCGGCAAAAGGTGGAGACACCCAAGAGGCTGAAGATTGAGACGCGAAAGCCTTCAGGTACACTGACTCCTCGTTAGAAGGGGTGAGAGTGGGCCAGCCTCAACTCTGCTTAAGGATTTCCAGGATGTCTACGAAGGAGACATGAGAGGATGACTTGGGGGATACTTCTGACTCCTCGAGGTCAGTGTCGTAGGTCAGAGACTCGTCCTGGGGATCTACATGCTTCCTCTTACATGTCCTCTTCCATGGGGGCTCTTCGGAAGAATATCCTGGAGAGGTCTCGGAAGAAAGGGGGCCACCAGCTGGTGTCTCCTTAGGCTGTGGGTCTCTACTGTCCAGGGAGGGAGTAGGAGCAGAAATAGAAGTAGGTGCCCTGAGGGGAAGTGTGCCAGTACCCCTGGTAGGAGATAAAGATCGGGACAGCACACTCATCATCATCTCGAATGCAGACCTCTCCAGCTCCAAAGACCTCCTCAGATCCAAATGTGCCGAGGATGCCACTGGTTCCAGAGCCATCGGCTCCGAAATAAATGTAGGATCAGAACTCACACTTGCCGAAGCGCAGAGAGGGAGGCTAGGAACCGAAGAGTTTCAGTTCCAGGCACCCCTGTCAGGCTGACCAGGGAGCTTCGGCTCCTAGAAACCACAGACGAGACAGAGTGTCGGAGCAGGACTCGGCTGTGAAACAAGCACAGGGGGAGCTGGAATTGAGGGTTCCACAAGAGTTACCAAACACTCCGGCTCCGAAAGACCAGCATGGCTCGGTGGAGGAATCACCGAAGGGGGCATAACAGACTCAAGTGGCTCTGGAACAGACTCGGTCAGAGCCAACAACAATTCAAAAGTCTCAGCACTAG